>NC_046363.1:537892-708051 GCF_011125445.2 Fundulus heteroclitus
GTTACATATACATTTGCAATACCGCACTTTAACTGTAATATGTGATTACCTTCCACTGCACTTTAAATAGCTTCTGTCCAAACTTTATTTATTAATTTTATAGTAACAGCTACCTGTATATCATGCTCACAATTCCGCCTATAGTAATAGCCATCTGTACCTATATTCATAGTAGATGTAAACTCTGTTATAATAACAATCATCTGTATATTATGCTATTGTACATATCTGTAAAACTCTATTCAAAGTAATATCCACCTGTATATTATATTCGGTACATATCCAGCTGTAAATTTAGTTCACAATACTAGTTATCTATATATTATACTCATAGGACAAATCTCTAAGTAAAATTCTGTTTATAATAGTAATAATCTCTATATTTATTCAGTACATATCCATGTCCTGTACTTATGGAACCATTGTTTATCCTGCATTTGCTGCTATTGCAGTTTTGGTTAGACCTAAACTGCATTTTGTTGCCTTGTACTTGTACCTGTGTAATGACAATAAAGTTTAATCTAACCTAATCTAATCTATTTCCTCTGTTTAAACTACTCCTTTTAGAGGGTCACTCTTTGACTCGCAAAGATTTCTATCACAAACACTAAGAACAGGCATCTTTGGTCTAAATCAAGGGAAGGAACAAAGTAATAAACCAGAACTTAGTTACAGCAGGATGTTGGAGTGTTATCCCTAACTCATCCACAAACTGCATTTTGTGCAATGATGTGGCAGTTTAATTAGATATCCTCATATAACTGTCGTAATACTGTAGCAAGAAAATAAGTTTGTTGATCAAGGTTACCATGTACATAATACATAAGCACAGCAATTAGAAAAGAATATCTTTTACACAAATAATTTCTATACACACATAAATCCTATACATACAGTCACCATACAGAAATAAAGAGGATGCAGGTGGGCCTTTGAATAGCCTTGTTACTGAAAAGAGCTTTATAAATAAACTTGCCTTGCCTAAAATGCATGAAATTCTCAACTAAAACCACACCAGCCTAAAAAATAGCATTATGAGATAAGATAGGAAATTCCCTTATTGTCCCACAATCGAGAAATATGAGGGTGACAGTGGCAAAGAAACAGAGTAAAACACAGTTTATAGTATTGAAAATGACAACATAATCGAATCCTAAATTAGTTTTAAAGCAGTAAAAGGTAATCTTTGTCAGAAACAGCAAAAGTAAAAGTAAAGGGAAAAAAAGGCAAACTAAATATTGCACAATTATGAGAATATGACATGTTCGGGTAAAAAATATGAAAAGTTCACAGCGGTAGAATAAAACCACCAGGCTATTTACTTAACAGTATGAAATAATATGCAAAATGCAGGATAGTACAGCAGCATTTTTGAAGTAGTACCTTGGCATCTCAGTGACAGTGTAAACGATTTGTGATTATATCAGAATTCATGATTAGATCACATATGAATGTCCAATAACATCATGTCAATGCTGTAATATTGTGATACACTAAGGGGGACATTATTAAGCTCAGAGTTTAGGAGCAATTTCTGTCTGAAATTACATACCCAATGTAAATCAAGTACAGCTCCTCTGCTATAACATATAAATACAAACTCTTAGTTTCTGTGTGAAGGTAGGCATTAAAGAATATTTTCCCAGTGGAACCCCTATTGCAAATGTGACTATGTGTAATTTATAGATAATTAAACAGAGAAACTTTTAAGTCTTGCCTAATTTTTTTTTCAAAACTAGCTTCTGTTGTCCAGGAGGTTTATAGCAGCGCTGATGCACGTTCAAGAGCTTAACTTTTCTATGTTGCTCTCAAACATCCGTGTCATACCGACCATTGCGCTCATGAGCGATCAGCAGTCAGATCCCGCAACACAGTGTGGTGCGGTTTCCATTCAATTAATTCAAAAGTCAAGCATAAGCATAGACGCTCTGGTTAATAGAAGCACAGATGTCAGGCTGAACACTGACTGAAGTAACCATTCATACTATGAGAGGTAGCTACAGCAGCTAAGGAGCACAAGGATCAGAACAAAGCAGTGTTCCCTTCTGCCTGGAGGTAACCCAAGTTTCTTCCATTTGGCTCAGTCACTGTTTGGTTCTGCTCCCCGCGCTCCCATGCTGCCATAGCTAGCCCTCCCAGCATGTATGTTTACTCCAGCGATGACTTCAGTGCTGATGTTTCCAACAGAAATTAATGCCGCTGCTTCATGCTTGCCCTAATTTGCTCAGTTGCCACTGCTTGTATTTGTTGGAAAACAAGTCTGAATATCCATGCCACACTAGCAACTGTGACCACAGTCGTCTCCAAGTAGGCTACAAATGCAGTAACCCCCCCCCCCCCCCCACACACACACACACACACACACAGTTGTTGGCTAGCATGTTGCTTTTCTTGTTGGTTTGATTGGTTAAGTTGTATGATTGAGAAATTGAGATGGTAATAACAGAAAGTTGCCCGCTTTGAGGTAAAAAACAAAACCCAAATAACAGCTACCAGACCAGGGTGGGCACTGGCCCCCCAATGCCTGCCTATGCTGCTGGGGCTGCACCTGCTGAGAGCAAAGTGCTCTGGAGATACAACTAGGGCTATCACGATTCACTGAATGATTGGAGGTCTTCGATTACAAAAATTTATGGAAGCTTCTTTAAATTATGTTTTTCTATTCAGCGCACTGTGCTCCAATAGCCTACCCTGCTGATACATGGATGTGCCGTTATCAATAATGAAGACATCAATGGGCAAAAAGAAATGCAGAGAAAGAGGGTGTAGGGTCACTTTAAACTTAACAGAAAAGAAAACTGAATGAGTGAATGGATGAATGAGCTTCTAACTGCCAAAGATTAAGTTTAACCTCTATGCTTTCTGCTCAACCCCCACCTTTCCTCCCCCCAAAACCAGTTTTAATTGGTCAACATGGCGTCCATGCGGCCAAACACGTCAGGATAAAGGATCATACCATCATGTGAAAACAGAGAGGGGTGCAGGCGAGAGCAGCTGCAAGTAGAGTGTTAGTTTGTTGCATTGTCTTGTAGTCGAATTATGAGGTACACTTGAAAACAAGGTATTTGGCTGCAGCTTTAATATTAAAATATAAAAAGCAGTACGCCTTCACTGCAGAATGAAAATAACTTTAAGAGCAGGTTCCACTTCAATCCTGCAGAGATATATCAGAATTGGTCATTTAGAGGAGAGTTTGGTTCTGGTTTTGTTATGTGGATTTATTTTGCAGAAATGTGTATTTACTTTTATTTGTCTGTTTTTGGACTTAAAAACAAGAAGAGTGTAACTTGGCACATCTGCAGAATGTGCCATTTCTTAAATCCGATTACTATATTAATTGTCAGGATAATCAATACAATAATTGATTACTAAAGTAATCATTTGTGACAGCTCTAAATACAATATAGCCTAACATGCCCACCTGCTATACTTCCACATCATCATAAAACAAAGCTTCTTTTCAGAGCTGCCTACGTATTTTTTAAAGGGCTGATTTCCATTTAAAACATTTATTATAGCATTCTGTATGCGTTTTCACGTACCTAGCCAATAAAACTGATTTCCATCTATCCACAAGATCTGTACCACACAAGTAACCATAAATAGTAAATTATATCTGATGTGTTTGTTTCCTCATTTTAAACTTGGTACAGTGATTTACATTTTTTGAGCATACATAAATTGTTATAGTCATTATTTTTACTTATTAACTACTCCATCCTCCTTAAAATCTCACATTAAATTGTTGTGCCATCAAGCCACGAGGAAAAATCAGAATGGGTTGTAAGCAAAGGAATTTCAGACTTTTCTAGGCACCATGAACTGCCTCCCTCAGCAAGGGTGCTGTTGCTATAAAGCCACGCTTCCCACAGACAATCGTTCTCATTCCTGTTGCTCCTGGAGCGGCATAGGGGGGGGGGGGGGGGGGGGGGAACTCTCATTGTCCTCCGTGGAGCGGAGAATTTGACTGGGTTTGGAGAACTGCCGGCTGGATCGAAGCCAAGTCTAACTTCTGTGTATCCAGACGCCGGAGTAAAGAATCCATCTATGCCGAAACTTTTTTCTCAGCTGCTGCAGGAAGCTGACTCCAGACGGTGCAGAGAGGCCTCCCACCTGCAGCCGGCACAGGACCCATTTTCCCAAGCTGAGAGCAAAAGCTGAGCTGAAATCGCTCGCTGCAACCTGGTCAAGAACCCGCATGAAGGACCCCGGAGCAGCCTGCTCCAACCACCACGTTTGGCCGCAGAGCCGCATGCTAGCCTTCACCTTCACCCTGCTTCAACTGCTTCCAACTGGATGCCAAAAGTGAACCGAACTGACAAAGAGGCACCAACAGGTTTGGTAGAGAAATAAACAGGGAAAGTTAAATGGTTTATTTTGAAGGTTTACCTAATGCGTTTTCACAGTGTTTTTTAAACACGTGGAGCTTACAGGATAGCTCCCGCTAACTTCTTTGAAACCATACCATGCTGATGTAATTTGAGTGTATTTTTACAGTTATAACAAATTTTATCTCCATAAGGGTTTTATACATTCATGAGATATTATTGTTTGTGTTTTCCCGTCCGCTCATTATGACCAGAATAAACCCAAAGCTTTTTAAAATTGCCGCCGAATGTCTGCTAGCCTAATGCTATTAGCTTCGGGATAATATCCGCTCTTCTCGGATACGCAACTACGGATCCTTTCAAACATAAGGTTTGTTTCGTTTCGCTCCACCCTCGTGCGATAGTGCTATGAGCGTTATTACCGTATTAATAAGGAACATTAATGTTGATTTATTGGAGTTTATGTATAACTTTAGGATTTACTGATTTTAGCGACCGATCGCTACAACGACCCCTAGCTTACCGGAGGTATAATCGCATTAGTAAAATCAAGTGTTCTAAAGTTACTGATTTTTACTGAGAAATAACTTTAAAATGTTATTTTATCAAATAATGTTTGTTTAACTCAGGATTTGAGTTGTGAATGTGTTGAAACACATACCAAATGTTGTTCTGAATTAGTTAAGCTAATTTAACCTAATTTCACATTCTTTAAGATGAACATTGGTTCTTTAACTTAGATCTGCAGTGAACCAGGATTCACTGAATTATTTTGATGATGATGACGATTGTGATGATCAACCATTTTATTTTGTCTTTTGTTTCTTTGGTGTGTACATAGTTCCTTAACTTCTTTTATCTTTTTCTTGGTAGTTTTAGTTAAGTTTCACTAGCCTAGTAGACAGGATTTGTTGATTCAAAAATAGTGTTAATTCACATAAACAGCATTATATAGTGATGTTCTCTGGATGTTCATTTCATTTCTGTTAATAAATTCTTGAACTTGTCACTCATTTATTCCATATGTGTGCAGAGTTTGCTGTTAAAAGAACAAATCATTCCTTTCAACTATTGTCCCAATATCAGCCCTTTGGCTGATATTTGCCAGACAATAACTAACAGACAGAGAGTTATTTATTAAACATTAAATAACTTTAAACAGTGTGTAATAGCACAACAACATTCACCACCATGTTGTATTTGCCATGTCTTGGAACACAAGTCAAAGTTCCAGTGCCTGGTACAGACTGCAATGAAGGTGATTGGGGGACTGAAAAGCTCTCCCTTCAGTCCATCTATGAGCAGTCTATATTCAGGTAGGGGCAGGGGCGTATTTTTGGATCCATCCCACATCCTTCAAATGGAATACAAGCTCTTGCATTCTGGCATAAGGTACAGAATCCCCAAAACCAGATTCAGCCGTTTTAGATACTCTTTCGTACCCACATCCATCATAATGTTAAATACAATTTTTAAATTGATCTGTACGATGAGACCTTGGAATCGTGCAAATGTGTATGTAGCCTGCATGTACATCTTCAGCTGTTATATGTTTTTTATGTGTATTTGTTTGCAAGTGCAGCTACTACTATGCACTATGCAACCTTGAGTCCATGACAAATTTCCCCTATGGGACAACAAAATATATTCTTTTCCAAATACAAAGCTTATACACTGAGCAAGAATTCATCATAAGATGAATCAAAACACAAACAAGGACTGAATTATATTTCAGACACTTGTTTCAGGAAAACTAATCCCTGTGAAATGGAGTCATGATTTCTATTTTAATTTCGCTCCTCTTTTCACATGAAAGGTTTATGAGACGTGGAGCTAGACTTAAAAGAAAGAGCTGCTCCTCATCTGCAGACTGGTTAAGCACACTCATCGCCTGACTTTCAAAGTCATTCTTTTGTCCCCACTGATTTTGGGTTTTATCTGTGGAGCAAGGGGGGCCGGTTGAGTGCGAGATGCTGCAGGGATATGGGAATACGCTGAAGCTGCAGGGGCATAGTTGGCTACAGCTGAAGCTGCAGGGCCATGGGAGGCTAAGGTCCATGGGTGCTCCTAGGAAACATCAAGAACTACTGGATCAGACAAGGTCTCAGGAGATTTGTCTGTGGCCATAGATGCAGGGATATTTGGGGAAATGTGAGATAATAGTTGGGGACATATTGAAGGAAGTGGCCCTCTCTCTGGCATGAGCCTCCATAATGGAGAAATGTGGTCTTGTGTTCTGCCCCTACACCACTCTCATGGTCTTTCTCTCCTTAATATATCTTTCTCTTAGATGTTTTAATCACCTTTTACATTGATCCTCTAAATAATAAGAGAAAATGTGTTAATAATAGTATATGAAAACTATAACCTATCTTTATTCTAACTTCACTTAAGAAAATAGATGTAGAGCTATCGAGGTAGAACACATAACAAAAGCTAGCTAGCTTCACATATATTGCCTACCTACAACAAGGTACCTGACTTAATACACACCTACTTGGCTTGAAATATGTTTTTTTTATATGATACTCCTTTACAATGACCTAGTTGTAGGTTAGCCTCGTGAGACCATCCTGATCTCGCGAGCTTTCAAGGTTTCACTCGCAGATCAGTCTGGCTACTTTCCGTTAAAGAAAATTTGGAGCCGTTCACCAAACGAACGTCCAATCAGCATTGGCTTTGAGGCGGGTTGAGGTGTGACGCAACGAGAAGCGCGACAGTTCAGTCTAAAGAACATGGCCGATGAAACTAGCGTTAGCGTGGCTATCGAGCAAGTTTTATCGGAATTACAGAGTATTACTTTGCTGAGCTAACGAGCCTTTACCTGCTGCAGCAAGAGTAGCTTGGCTTGTGTGGTCTGATTGGTTTATTTGGCCCGTCTATCACCAACATAGGCCAATCAGCTAACCAGTATTTTCGCCCCTTCCCAAAATTACTTCAACGGTAGGTTTCCAGATGGATATGCGGAGCAAATCTATCTGGCGGAGTCAGGTAAGTTGTAGGTTACATAGCTTGAGAATTTTAGACACATACAGTATTAGCTTTTCCTCCATTTTGCTTCCTGGTGTATGTGCCACAATCTCTTATTCGAGTCATTAAAATCTCATTGACACATACGTTAGCATTACTGTAGGAAATATTGTGGGAATCTTTGTACATGGCCTGAATCCACACTATGTGCATCTAACCATTACCAAAAGGTAATGAGAGGCTTACATTGACCGAGGTGAATAAAGTGATTCAAGATGTGTAGTAATCAGGTAATTAATTTAGTACAACAGTTTCAGAGAGAAAAAGAGACTAGATTAAAAATTATATTATATGCATATCCCGCTTTGTAATTCAGGGTGGAATCATCTGCAGCATTGTGCATGTGTTATACATTTGCAATGGGAAAATAAAGCAGGTCTCTTTGCTGCTCTCTTCGCTCTGACTGCATGCAGGGCTTTCAAAACGAGGCAGCAACCTGTGAGACAGCACTGAGGGAAGGAGGGAAGGACTCGCAGCAGCAGTCTGTGCCTGTGAGACACCGCTGAGGGAAAAAACGAGAGCTCTAGCAGCTGTCGCCAGAGAGTAATGGTAGGCGAATTGCTGCTTTCATTTGAAGTTGCTAAATCGCCAAAAACAGGGAAAAGTCATTAGATTTATCTTGAGTTGCTTTATTGAATAAAAATTGCTAGGGGGGTCAGAAAAGTCCCCAAATATAGTGAGAGGGTCATTAATTTGGTGACACTGAACTGTTGTTTCTTGTTTTTTTTTCCTCTACCCAGAGCAGCACAGTGCCCAGTAGCCACCAGTAGCTTCATACACTAGCCAGCTTCTCAGTGAAGACATAAAAAAGACCGTCTTGGTTTTCAAAATAAAATAAAATTTAGCATCTCATGATATTTCAATTCATTTTAAACTCTGATTATGATTAGAAGTGTGCACATATACAGTAACTATACTATATCATATGTTTACATTGTAGTAACATTGTTTTTAATTCATTCTGAAGGTGTGGTGGCTTTTATTCTGGTGTGGCAGTGCGCCATGACCAACTACATTTAGCGGAAACCCTGAACCCACTGTAAAATCATAAATGATCTTTTGGTATTAACTTCAAAGGTTTTTGAGTTTTCAGTTTTTCCAGATGATCCTGAGATTACAAGGAACCCATTGATAACAAAATGTCCCAAATGATCACTGACAAAGGGATAAAATATAGAGGCCAAGTTGAGCCATTTTTTACAGCAAGGTGCACAACATCCTCGTGTCAGATGATTAGTATTAATAACTTACATGCAGATAAATATAAGATGACAATTAATCTATAGTAACTTTGCTGAATTGACCAGCACAGGAGTGGACTAAACCACTTACAATTCTTTAAGGACTGATAGTACCCTGGGACAATATTCCGTCCTTCATTTATCCAGAGTGTATTTTATTAAAACATTAAATAGAAAAACCCGTTTTAGTCCAGCCTTTTGGAGAACCTGTTTCAGGAATAAGCCCTGGTTAAGCAGTAACATACCCATGCCTCCACCAACACGATTGCCCTATAGCTGCTATTCCACTGCATGTTTATTAAACAGCTGTTTTATTGCTCCTATAGCTTTGACCTACATGTTATGAACTTGTTTGCGCTTAGTTGACAGGACCTTGTCATTTTTACTTTTCCTCAGCGAGAAACAGACCAGCAGTTCTTATCAAGAGACATTTTTTAGGCGGCAAAAGATTGTAATGCAATCCTTGGCAGCAAGGCATCAGTCAAATTGTTCCCCCGAAATGTTTGTGATGTATGTGATGGACGGTGTACTGGAACTGTAATTTCCCTCTGGGATTATTTAAGTATTTCTGATTCTGAAAATCGATCAACACTTCCTGTCCCTTGAGCCTGTCTTGTGAACGCAGAGAGGGGTGAGGGTTCTGAATTGTAATGTTCCTTTTAGCGCTTCACATTGTGCTGCAAAAATCTCTAATACGAAAAACCAATGCTCAGACACACACGTACAGCCCCTATTCCAACTCTATGGCTGAGGTGACCGTGCTCAGAGACTGAGGGAGATGGGCGGTCATCAATAAGAAATTCTTAGCAGCACAGCATTGCTCATGTAACTCACCAGGGTCTACAAGTTACATTCTGACATTTGTCTAGATCTGTGCTTCACACTGCTGCAAACAAATTACTGTGAAACAGAAGTGACAGCATCGTAAGGAAGATAAGGAAAGACAGTAAAATGTAAATGTGCTCCATGCCAGGCTAACAGTGGGCTGTCTGGAAACGGAAGATGTACATGACTGAAAAACTCAAGTTGTACATATAGGCAGGAGAGTTGAAGGCACAACATGTGCTCCTGTGTCTGCTCTAACTGTTCCTCCCTACATGTGATATTGTGAGAACTCCCTCTAACTGGAAGGACATTTCTAAGCATGAGAGGAGAAGATGTATAAATATCTATATTGTTGAGAGAGAACTATTCGTGATGATCAATGTCATTTCAACATGTTTTAGAATTTGTTTTAGATATTTGGCGTTGTTCAAGTTTACATTAAGGGTTAAAGTTAATAATGGAATCAGTTTAACTCATCCAAAATGTCTGTGTTTGACATCTCTGAAGCAGTATAGTACATGCGTAGCGCACCTTTTTTAACAATATAGTAATCTGGGATAATAATTTAGCAGTAGCAGTAATAGTTGAATTAAGTATGAAATAGAAGTTACCATGTGCCTACCGTTGTACACACTCTGATGATGGGGGCTCATCTCCTCTTCCACAGCCCTTCTCTGCCCCCTCTCCCTTCCAGGGGAGCCACTGGCATATCTTCCCTCACTATGCTCCCCTCCAGGACTGGGATAATAATTATAGTGGTGACGCATAGATTTTGGGCTCCCAAAAATCATCCGACCTTTCCTCTGATGCTCCAAGTTTCCCGATGATGGCTGCTGGGTCTCCGGACCCTCACAGCTGGTCCCCAGATTTTCTCCCTGACGCTGTCTCTGACTCAGCTCAGGGCTGGACTTAGCCGAGCCCTTCCTGCAGCCTGGTGACACATGCCCTGACATCAGAAATGGTTTTTGAGCCAGTAGATCAGAGTTGTAGGGTTTGGAGTTAGAGTCCCAAGGTAGTCTGGTGGGGGACTTACTGTGCTTCTCGAGCCAGTGTCCTCCAAGGCCATAGGGTTCTAGGTTTGTAAGGGATCCACCGCGGGGTCGGCAAGACTGAGGGAAGGTTTGGTACTCAGGTGTGGAGCTATTTCTCCTACCAGGGGATTCACATATGTCTCCATGTTTCTCCGAAGAGTACCTTGACCCTGATCCTGGGCTTGCACTGGAGTTCAGGTGAGGCAGCTTGTGTTGGTGGTTATCGGGGCTATCCGTGCTTCCTGCACTTGAGGTACTACTCCCATCACCGACGTCCCGCTGCAAGCCAGGTGTAGGTCCACCCCCTCCGAGCTGAGACAGACTGCTCTGGTTATCTGTTGAGCTCCTGAAGCCACAATCTCCCTGAACGCGACCTCCTCCTGCAGCTGTGGCAGCAGCTCGCTCCTCCTCCAGCATTGAGCACACCTCCTTCAGCTCTAGATTCTCTTGGACAACCTCCAACTGCCGCTGCTCCAGCTCCTTTAACTTATGCAGGTAAATGGTCACCTCCTTTCTCATCAAACCCGCACTGAATTGGCCCAGCCGCTGCCATTCCCGCGACACCCGCTTCCCCTTCTGCCGGTCGTCATCCAGGAAGCAGCACAGATCCCGCAGCTCCTGGTTGTCCTCCTGCAGTTTCTGGTTCACGTCCTGGTTTACAGAAATCCAGCCCACATGCACAAACACACAGAGCAGATCAGTGGGAGATGTCATGCACATTCCTGCTGTGAATGATCATTTCATTGAAAAACATGTACTTTGTTGAAACCTCTTTGCTATATATATTAATATTGTGGGCTCCGTTTCAAACACGAAAGAGACATTTCTCCTTCACCTCTGGAACAGTTTGGGACAAATTATCAAGAAAAATAAGACATGAGACCGGTCAATTTTTGCTGTTTAAATGAAACTCAAGCTGCCGTTAATATCTGGTACAACTATTAAATATCTTTGCTTACATTTCCCAGAATAGTCAATCAATAATAACCTACAGCAATGCCTCCCACAAAGAAAGCATTTAAAAGCCCACATTTTGCCTCTTTGTCTTGAGATGGTCAGGGTAACTCTTGCTGAACTAGTTGCAAATCTGATTGTAAAGAAGCATAATTTATTAGTATCTGCTGCGGCTTAAAAATGAAAAATAAAAAATTAAATTTTATCATGCCAAATCCGATTAATAATTTTTTGGATACTGAGCCACTGCCAGCTTCTGCTCTGTCTCTTTGTGGTCATCTACTAATTTGTCTCTTATTTGAGACGCCCCAATTACATCCATCTGGGAAACGCTCAGCTCAGCACTGATGAGGCCCGCTCTGCCATCAAGCAAAATACAAAGAATTGGGTTTAAAATAGTATGCTGCAAGGGTGGATAGTAACTGTTTTCATTTACTCAAGTAACTTTTTGGAGAAAAAAAAAATTGTAAATTTGTATTTATTCTGACCTAAATTAGTTATTTGGTAATCATTATTTATCATTCTGAATACCACAATCTCCACATAACTTTAGTTTTTGTCTGTATGACTACTTCATTTTCACAAATTGAGTATGACTAAACTTTGTCCAAATAATCTTTTACTCTTACTTGAAACATGTTTAGATGACTATTTTTACTCCTGCCGAAGTAAAAACTATGTTTAAGTTGTACTTCTCTTACTTGAATACAATTTTTAGCTACTCTGCCCACATCTGGTGTTCAGTACCCATCACTTTCTATGTGGAAGCAGGTTTACAGCCAACTGAATGTAATTAAATTTGTATTGAATTATACAATGAATGGTATATCTTAAGAAGTAGTTTACATAGGGGAGAGTGGAGTGATTTGTGCCAGTGGGTAAATTGTGCCACCCTGTTTCTAGGTAAGCATGACCACACATTTTTGAAGCCTACGCCATTTCACTCTTCCTATAAAAAATAGAGCCTCTTTGCATGAGAGGTTAGCACAATTAAGGTAAAAAAAACTGCTTTTTGCCTTTCACAGTTTCTGGGATTAAACTATCCTTATTTTATTTAAATTTTACTTTAATAATCAACGGGATAATCTACCCCAATGTATTCTCTCCAAACATGCCCCCAGTACAGGGTGAGTTGTGCCACAAGACAACATTTTTCAGAAAGCTATGTTTCTTAATTTCTATTTTTCAAAGTGATTGTTCCCATGGATGTACCACATCCTGAAATACATGTACATATTATAGTTGGAAGCATTGCTGTCATGGTCTTCCTATAAGGTCACTTTGAGTAAAAACTGGCAACACTTTCCCCCACAAATGTACACATTTTATTTGAATTTTATTGCAGTGGATAAGAAATGATACATGACTTTCAAAAATGTTAGTAAAAATCTGAAAGTGTTGCATCCATATATAGTCCCCCTCATTCAATGCTTAGAATCACAATTGGCTGCATATCTTTCAGGGGTTATCTCTAACAGCTTTGAGCATCTATCAGGGTTTCCCCCACTGTATTATAAGCCTGGTGGGCTGGCAGGCTTTACTTTACTTATTTTAAATGCCTCAATGTTTGACAGCTAAAGCTCCACATTTCTATGCACCCCCCCCCCCACCCCCCAGGACAATAACAGCCAGGATTAACCCTTTTTCTGGGGAGAATACTGATCTATAAACTGACATTCATCTCCAGTCTTCCTCACAAAACATCTCAAGTTCAGTCAGATTGGATGGAGAAAATCTGTAAGAATCAGTTTTTAAGTCTCATCCCAGATTCTAAAGTAGATTTAGGTCTGGACTTTGACTGAGCCATTCTAACATGCGAATGTTTGACCTAGACCACCTTGTGGTATCAGAGGCTCTATGTTTAGGGTCCGCTGAGAGTCAGCGCGGCTCATTGTACACACACGTGCGGGAGCCTTTAGTGTTTCTCCTAAGCTAAGTCATCGCTCTTCTACTTTCAGCCCAGAGTCACGTGTGATCGCACACAGGTAAATTCACACGCCCCCCAGTTGAGAGTTTCCAAGAGTCACGACCTATTTTCACCTGCTTCGGTAAACATATCTGTGTTCTGTAAACGCACCCAATTTCTGATGATGGCTGCACTAAAGGCCGCCACAGAGTCTTGAGCATCTACTAGTTGTGCAGACGTTGTTGGAATCTGATCTCATAGGGGAACATGGGAACAAATGACATTTGCTTTGATTGTCACAAGTCATCAAAAGTCTGTATGGTGGAAACAAAAATCCACCTTCCTAAGTGCGGTTAGATTCCTGGAAAACACATTTTTTGTTGCTAGATAGACCCCATGAATGGATCATAAACAGATTCCAAATGTAATCAAATTGAAATTTAATAGTTTAATAGTTGTAATTTTCATACAATCCATAAATAGAAAGGATGAAAGGCTTTCAAAATATAACCTGAAGATACATTATACAGACAAAAACATAAAAAGAGAGACAGAACGATGGATAAATAAGAGAAAGATGGAGAGACAACAATTCTAGGGGAAACACTACCGAAGAAAAACATTGTGCTGCATGATATGGCCATCTCCAAGTTTTAAGGAGGGGTGGTGTGTTTAGGGGGCTGAGCAGTGGTCGTTTTTTTAACCATGTCTTTTTCAATACAGGTCAAAAAGTCCACTTATTTACTGTGTCAAACAGCAAAATGGACATTTCTGGCTTTCATCCGTCGACTCTTTCATAAAAGCCAGATTTGAGGATTGTGCATCTAAAAGATGTTCAGTCAGTTGTTTCTCCCACCTAAGCTGGTCTATGCAGCTCCTTCAGAAGGGCCACTTGGCGCCTTCTCTGATTAATGCTCCCCTTCCCCGGCTTGTCAGGCTAGTTGGACATCCATGCCTTGGTGGGACTGCAGTTTGTCCATCCTCTCTCCATGTTTAGATAATGGACTAAACAAAGCTTTTGGGATATGTTCAAAGCTTCTGATATTGTTTTAATACCTAATCCTGCTTTAAACCTCTCCTGAACTTTCTGCCTGGCCTCTCTGCTGTGTTCATTAGTCTTCATGATGCTGGTTGTGTTCTAACAAACATCTGAGGCAAGAAACACAGCAGCTGTAGTTAGATTTGGATTATATTACACACAGCAGGTCTAATTAGGGGACTTCTGAAGGCACTTTGTTACATTGGATTTTACTCAGGTTTGTCAACATGCAGGGTGTTAAATACAAATGCACAGCACACTCTTTTTGTAAAACAATTTGAAAACTATTGATAATTTTCCTTCCAACTCCACTAGAACGTAGGTCTACAACTTTGTGTGGGTCTATAAAGTCCAGTGAAGTTTGTGGCTGGAACGGGACAAAATGTGAAAAAGCAGAAGTAGTGTGAATACTTCTTCAGGATCTGTTCTCAGCAGGAATTAAAAGGGTCTGGAGATCAGAGAGGAGTTTGTTTCCTACATTTTGTACAGTTCTGCACCCTGACAGCCGGCTCTGCTTATAAGCAAAGCAATAAGGCCCTGCTGATGATGCCCGGAGCCCCTTCTCACCTTCAGATTCCGTATCTCCGTGAGGTGCTGCTGAAGCCTGCGGTTCACCTCCCGCATCAGATTGCCGTGCTCCACGATGACGCCCCTTTTCTCCGTGTCCGCATGGCGCAGCCGCCGCACCAGCTTCTGCTTGCTCCACCTCAGCAGGTCCTCGTCGCTGAGTTTGGCGATGTCCTCCGCCGGACTCTCCGCGCTCTTAGACGGCCGCTGTGCGCCTTTTTCCATCATTCAAAGTGCTGCGTCAGGTGAATCGGAGAGAGCCCGATCTCAGATCACAACTCGAATCCCGCCTTATCATGTCCATGGGATTGCATTCCGCTCGTTTCGACCCACGCCCATCTTGCAGCTCCAGCACGCACCCCGCTATATTCACGCTGTTAGAGCGTCACCGTGCATCCTGCTTCTCCGCGAACGGAGGCCAGTAACGGCTTCATAAGGCGGGTTACCTCCAGGTGCATGCCGGCCCTTTTGCGCACTGCCACTCAACGTGCACTACAGCCGTCCAGGTCCAGCGGATAGGAGAAAGAAGAGGAGGAGAAAGAGGAGGAGGAAGAGGAGGGGGTGATAGGTGGAGGGGAGGGGAGGGGGAGGCATAGCCAAAGAGCAGGATGATAAAGTGTGTTACTGGCTAGCCAGATTAACTAACGCCACCGTATTCTGTGACTAAAAAAAATAAGACTCTTAAAAAATAAGAGTTCCTCTGCCATTATAATTATTATAGAAATATTGACGTCACAGACTATGAAAGCTGCTACCTATTGTGACGCACTGTAGTAAAATAATACATTTTTCACCCAAACTGTTTCTGGTGGCTTTTTACATCGACAAGTAATATTTAACCTGTGACGTAATGACTATTATTAGTAGTAGTTTAGGAGCTCAATGCCTGGCACCGGATGTTAATTGACGTGTTTATGTTCGCATTGCCGTAACTTCTCGCGCAACATCATCTACTTTAGGCCGAGTCGAGCTTTGGAAAAGCAACAGCGCCTCACAGAATAAAACACGGAGTCACAAAATACCGTGATCACAGAATACGGTGGAACGCCGGCATGTACGCGCTGTTTGTTGAATATACATGGCGAAAGGGAGGCTGGCTGTCAAGGTAAAACTGCTCCCTTCTATCCCTTCCATCACTTTTCTGTCCCGCACTGGATTCTGACACCACCTTATGGCGCCATCTACTGGACAAAAACATCCAAAATGCAAAAGGTGAACCACAGCACAAGCAACCGCTTGTCTGTCTTTAAAAATGTAGATAGTGGCAGCTTAATCCGTTTATTTCTCTGCTCCTCTCTGTTCACTAACTGGATTTTAGTACAGACCCATTCTCAATAAAACTGCTCTCATTCACACAGTCATATTCAATAAATTAGAATATTATCAAAAAGGCAGTTTCATTCAGTAACCCAAGTTAACTAAGGTAAACGCCTTACGTAATTACTCACAGACTGATGTTTTTAAGCCCTTATTTCTGTTAATAAACTTTTTTGCTGACATATGATGAAAACACTTAATATATGAGTATGACATCGAATCGAAAAAGAAAATACATCACATAAGTTCAATGCATTTTTTCATGTCACAGCAACAGTATTTTAAAGTTTAACACCAACTAATATTTGATTGCCATTATTACTCAATGCTATTGTGTAATGCAAAGGGACCGTCTTTGTGCTCCTGCTACACAAGTTAAACCTTTAAATCCGATTTCATTTTTTAAGTTAACTTCACGAACATGTGGTCTTTGTTTCTTGCTTACGTACAAAAGATATGTTAAATATAAACTGATCTTTACTGACAAAAAAATGCAAAGAATGCATTTGCTACTCCACAATTCACTGTTATTAAAAAAAGACAATAGTGAAAGCAGCAAGCATGAAAAACCTTAACTCACACCCATGTAATTTGCATTACATTGTCTTAGAAATTTTGTTCTTGACTGCTGAACTAAAGGGCAGATTTAAAACATTTGTTGACAATTTTCAAAAATGACCTGTGTAACAAGCTTCAAATAAGTGCTTTTGATTCATTTTGTCATCAAGATAACATTTGTAAAATTCAAGCTAAATTTAGTCTTTTCTGAAAAAAAAAAACATTAAACCCCAAGAAATAAGCTTCTGTGAATAAGCAGGTTTACACAGACAGCTTGTTTTTGTATTTAACATTCCCACAGTTTTAACTGGAGTTTTAATAGGAATCAACATAAAGCAGCAATCTGCTATGAATGATCCAAAGTCTTGAAATAATAGAACTTGTGTACTTTTCAACAACAGTTTTAACTTAAATTGACTTACCCAGCCAAACAATGAGGAAGACAAGCTGTTATTCTGTTTATCCTCAGCCATATAAAATGATGTATTTACCTGTTTCAAATGTCAGCTAAATTGACACTCAGATAATTACAGTAATGGCAAACACCTACATGAATCTTCCTTTTGAATATATGGGAGCATGACATCAAGGAGCCAGAACATACCTGTAAAATTCCTCGGTAAACATTTCTTAGAATGAAATACCAAAAGGATAAATGTTTTAACTCTGCAGTGGAGTCACATTACGAACAGAATGAACCCCCTGAGCAGTATAACATTACTGAACGGAAAATGAAAAATTGTGAAGAAAATTGCAAAAGTGCAGTCCTTTACTAACCTGACCCTAGCCAGACGGATGTCGCTCCGCCTAGCTTCACTCACATCCACCTGGGACATCTCCCATAGAGAGTGATTTCTCCAACCAATTTTATTGTCCAGCCAATCAGGACGCAGGGCTGGAGTTTCATAGATGTGACGTAGTGGAGAAGCGACCGTGAGATTCAAACAGCAATGGCGGCTCGCATCGAGGAAGCAAGCGTTAACATTGATGCTGCTATTTCTCCCATGTTGTCCAATCTACCTAATATTGTTTCATTAAAAGAACATCAGAGAACGGCTCTGAAGGCTTTTGTTGGTGGAAACAATGTTTTCGCCCTTCTCCTGACCGGATTTGGCAAGAGCTTGATCTACCAAATGGCTCCTCTGGTAGTTAAGAAAATGGGACTACTGCTGCACCCCATCGTTATCATCGTGTCCCCACTGACTGCTCTCATAGACGATCAGATCAGAGAGGCTGGAAAATTGGGTGTTACAGGTATGCAGCTGGGAGGAATAAACGAAAACGACATCCTCGACGGACTTTGCCAGCTGGTATTTGGAAGTCCCGAGTCGTGGCTCAACGAGAAATGGCGGAGCATGTTTTCTTCAGAGGTGTACCTGAAGAACTTAGTGGGGATCGTAGTCGATGAGGTTCTCGTCACGTATAAATGGTAAGTTAAAAAATCCTACTGTTGTCACTGAACAACCTATTATACGTGTGATGTATCTATGTCTGTAAGCTACTTGGAGTCTTAATTTCCCCTAGTGATAAATAAAGTTTCTATCTATCTATCTATCTATCTATCTATCTATCTATCTATCTATCTATCTATCTATCTATCTATCTATCTATCTATCTATCTATCTATCTATCTATCTATCTATCTATCTATCTATCTATCTATCTATCTATCTATCTATCTGTCTGGCTCTCTATCAGTGGCGAAGGTGCCAAAGGGATTCCAGCCTTCAGAGAGAGCTTTGCCCGGCTGGGAGAACTCAGATCAATAAAGAAGGTGAGTTAATCCTGTAGACCAAATCTGTAAAAAGATTGTTATTAGGGGCCAAGCAGTGTGGCTGCCTAGGTTATCGTTGCCCCCCCCCCTTTTTATACAGGTGTTGTCTTTCAGGCACACCTGTCATTGCTTTGACACCATCTGCTGATATTGTCAACAGAGGCCGGGTGACCAAGCTGCTGAACATGGTGAAGGCAACTTAAGTGACTGTTAGCCCAAACAGAAGCAACATCAGGCTTGGGCTGAAGCATGTTCCTAGTCATGACCTGGACTGCATGGATTGGGTGGTGACGGAGGTCAGAGAGAAGAGACTGTTGATGTCGCCTATCATTTTTTACTGCAGATTACTCAAGGCAGTCGGAAGAGTGTTCTGCCGTCTCAAAGCTAAACTTGGAGAAGATGCATGGGTGAACAGAGATCCAGAGCATAAGGCTGAAAACATGCTGATCGGAATGTTCCACAGCAAGACACTGCCACAGTACAAACAAAGAGTGCTGGCATCGTTTACGGGTGAGGGTAGCTGCAGGGTTGTTGTTGCTACAACTGCGCTGGGGATGGGCCTCAATTTTCCTAATATCTCACATGTTGTCATGTACGGGGCACCAGAGGATGTGGAAGACATAGTGCAACGGGTTGGGCGGGCTGGGAGAAACTCTTTACCTTCACATGCAGTTTTGTATGATATACAAGCATCACCAAGGGTTAATAAAACAGTGAAAGCATTGATTCATGCAGGGACACAGGGCTGTTTTAGAAAAGCCCTCTTTAGTCACTTTGAAGAACACACCACAAGCTTGGAGCCGGGTCATCTCTGTTGCACCTACTACCACTCGATGTGTTCATGTTCATCTGGTGTTTGTGTAGAGCCTACTCCAAAACATGAATCTGAAGAACCAAATGTGAGTACTACTCCACTTAGATCTAGAGAGGTGACTGAGGAAGACAAGACTGTGATCCAGGCCTGCTTACAGCAGTACAGGCGCACTTTAGTCCCAGACCTGCCACTCATCACTAACAAGACTGTCTGTACTGGGTTTGGCACTGAACTTATCGAAGCAGCAGTCGAGCACAGACCCTATATCTTTGACTTGGCTTATATTACAAACCACCTTCCAGTATTTACAGTACGGCATGCAAGCGAAATTCTCCTAGTGATCAGTGAGGTTTTCGGGGATTTCGAATACACAGAGCCTACTCTACCTGAAGAGCTTCACAGAACCTGACATTGATTTCACAGGTTTATTTTCATGAGCAAGATGAGGACTTTGAAATTGAAACACAACACAGTAGCGGTTCAGAGTCAAACTAGCAGCAGGCTAGTAGATGCTATTGTACTAATGTCCTTGAATGACTGTCACTGCAAACAATGTAAATAATGTTGTATGCAAGTAACAGTAAAAAATGCTAATAAAAGATATATTTTGCTGATAACCTGCTTTATTTTTTCAGCTTAGAATGGCATGTTTGAAATAATGATGCTAGACATAATGTTGACAGAATTTACTGTTTAAATATTTCCATATTACAAATTTTTAAATTATAAACAAATGTATTACAAAATCAAATATATACAGAAACAAGAACTTTTTACAATATTTACAATTATTTGGTGTCATTCAAAACCTTTTTTTAAACAGGGTGATCTTGCCGCTCCTTTAATTTGGACTACACCCATCCCCTCAGGTTAGTGCTTTTGAGTTTGGCCAAAAGATCTCTGCTAAACTGGGGGAATGCTGAGAACTCTCTGCCTGGGTGATCCTGGAACTGCTTAGCCTCTCTAAAAACCTCCACCAGAGCTAAAATGTCCTCAGTCTGACTAGCAGCATGATGTACACCAGAGGACTTTAAGACCTGTAGTTCTCTGTCTGTGGTCTCCATCAAAGTTTTCAGGACCCAAATTGACTTGCTGACCCTGTCTGTTGTTTGGACCACTGTGTTTTAAAAAGGACTTAAGAAAATTGTTAAGGTGTTCTAGATGTAGATCTAGTGAAATGTTACTTCCCATTCCTCCCTTCCCATTCCAAAACCTATTCTACACCAGACTGTGTGCTAAGCGAGGGGAAAGTGTGTAATTGACCTGCAAGGTTAGAAGTAGTGTACTGTACGCATACTGTGTATGCCCATAGGCCTTGTAGAACATCAACGCTACAGTATACAATCGCATTAGCCTGTCTCCGTCTCCCTCCTTAACTGCATCCTGCAGGTCAGCCAAGAAGAAGCCAAAACCCAGTCTAGGCTCTGTGTGTTGCTTTTTGTGGTCTAACACTGAACTTTGACTGTCTATATATGGAACTGCCTTGGGAGATACTGTCAACCCGTGCTCTCTTCTCTCATGGTTTTCCCTAGCCTTTATGTACTTATATACACGTTTGCAACCTGTGGCGCGGCAAGAGAGCTTCTCTCCCTGTTGGGGCAGGTCACTGGCTATATCTGTGACACCGCTGACAAAGTCAGAAATGTCCTCAAATATGACAAATTTGTCTACAATTTGGGAGACTACACCATGCAGCCAGGTCCTTTTGTCCTCTTGTGGACCAGTTAAGATGTGGTCTGGGATGAATCCGTCTGGGACATTTGTTGAGACATTAAAAAGACAGATAATGTGAGATGCATGTATAGTTAGCTGTGATGTTACATGTAGAAAATAACAATACAAAACAATACAGTTGGACCTTTTTAAATGTTTTAACCCCAGTGGCCTTGTTGATATGGCGATGGGGTGACTGCAAAGTTACTTTTTTATCCTGCTAAGTTACCTTACTATCCTGCAAAGTTACTTTATATCCTGCAAAGTTACTTTATTTATCCTGCAAAGTTACTTCATGTATCCTGCAAAGTTATTTTATTATCCTGCAAAGTTACTTTATTATCCTGCAAAGTTACTTCATTTATCCAGCAAAGTTATTTTATTATCCTGCAAAGCTACTTTATTTTCCTGCACAGTTACTTTATTATCCTGCAAAGTTACTTTATTCTGAAATCCACTGCAATTCAATGAAATTCTCAAGCTGTATGCAAACGAAATAAAATTTGTCTAAGTCTAAGTCTGATAGTGTCTGCCCTGAGATTGGGAGTTTGTTTGAAGTGTTATACCTGACACATTCTGTAGTCCAAAGTGCTCCATTGTCACAGCCAAGAAGAGAGCTGTAGTGTCCTTCTGCACAAACTCCTTGTATGCGTTGAATGCAGCACGTGGACCTTGCTTTGCATTGCTGCATCTGTAAGAAGACGACTTGTTATTGATTATGGTGATAGTATCTAATGGAGCAGAGTAAGTCGTGATGTTGGAGTTCCAAACTGTTAATTCATGGTGGTTGGACTACATTCCTAACCTGACTCTCACCAGATGACCGCACGCACGCACACGCACACACACACCCTCCTGAGATACATAACAGACATACAGACAGAATTGAATGAGTCACACACACACACACACACACACACACACACACACACACACACACACACACACACACACACACACACGCACTCCTGAGCTACATAACAGACATACAGACAGAATTGAATGAGTCACACACACACACACACACACACACACACACACACACACACACACACACACCCTCCTGAGCTACATAACAGACATACAGACAGAATTGAAGTAGTGATAAAAGTACAGAGCCGTAATTCATGGTGGCTGGGGTTCATCGGTTAAAGGGAAAAACCTGAAAGCAGTGAACAATGCAATTTTATTCAGAATGCGAATATTAAAACAAACATGTAGATATTAAACTGACAACAGCTAAGAATGCCAAAGACAATGCACAAAAATAGCACTTTTATCTTAACTCATGATAGGTAAGCATACCTCAACTTATTCATATTGGCGAGGAGTGTCCCATGATCCCTTGCCGAACCCTCTTTGTAAAAGACCCGATGATAGATCTAAAATGAAAGTCATTTTTGTAGTAGTCAACAAAGCCATTTGGCGAGGAAGGAGAAATAAAAAAGGTCATGATCTAAAAAAACTCATACATTTACAGTATCTAACAGAAGTATGTACAACGCCAACATTTTTGGACTTAATTGAATCAGATATACTTTAATAATGTGTCTTTTTATGGGACAATCCTGAAGAAATTACACTTTGATAAAATGTACAGTTGGAACTGTAAATGTGCTGTCCCCTCAAAATAATTGAACAGACAGCCATTCATCCCTAAACCACTGGCAACATAAGCACACATAATGAGAGAATTGTTGAAGTTGTGCTTAAAATGAACAAACAAAGCGATGTGGTGACGTGTAGGGGCGGATATTATGTGCCTGATATTTTTTTAGGGTACAGGTGTCCTTTAAGTATTTACAGTCCTGTTCTGATAAGGTCACTCACCTGAAAAAGGTTTCTAATTGCGTGTCAATCTTTAAACTTAAAGACAAGACTGTCAAGAACTGGAGTGGAGATGAACCCGGTATTCAATCAGACACTTAAAGTAATGCTTGACATGATTTATTTAAGAGATGATGAGGATGGATCAGGCAGGTGTACAGAAAAATAGTCCAGAGCAGAGTTCAAAGCGGTAATCCAAGCAAAAAAACCAAAAATGTAAACAGGGTGCAGGCAGACTCAAAAAACAGAATAGGATCAGGCAAAACACAGAATGCTGGATGGATCTTACCGTAGGGAAACAGGAGGCATGAGCAAAACAGGAGGCATGAGCAATGATACATGTGTGGAATTGATTGCATGTTCGACCCAGGGTAGATTTTGTGCCCACTTGGTGGGGTCAGAATCACACAAGATGCGAAGCTTCGCCTCGACCTCTTGATTGACCCTCTCGGTCTGGCCATCTGTCTGAGGGTGAAAGCCAGAAGAAAGGCTGACAGAGATGCCCAACATTGAACAGAATTCCCGCCAATACTGGGCTACGAACTGGGGACCCCTGTCAGAAACTATATCAGTCGGTAACCCATGCAGTCGAAACACTTCTCTGGTAAGAATGTTGCCCATCTCCTTGGCGGAGGGGAGCTTAGGCAATGGGACCAGGTGGACCATTTTAGAAAACCTGTCCACTACTGTGAGAATAACAGAGTTACCTTCTGAGACAGGCAACCCAGTAATAAAGTCCATAGAGATGTTTGACCAGGGCCGAGACGGCAGAGGGAGAGGCTGGAGTAAGCCGGAGGGAGGACGGCGGGAAGCCTTGGCCTGGTTGCACTGTGTGCAGGCCGCAATAAACTCCTTGACATCCACTTGTCCACTGACAAGGAGGGCCACCAGAACTGAGACTGAATAGCCTTGAGGGTCTTAGTCACTCCCGGATGGCAGAACAGACGGGAACAGTGACAAAAGTTAAGAACCCTCTCCTCCAAGACGTCCGCCAGACTTTTTGTTCTTGGAGATTTTTTTATTTTTTTTGAAACATTTTCGGTTTGTTTTTCACCCGTGCGCCCTGTTGGGTTTTTTTTTTTTTTTGTTCTTGGTTTGTGTTTGGACATTTGTTTGATTCTAACCCTCCGTCCTGAAACCCCCTCCACCCGCCCGGTCCAGTCTGTTTTTTTGTTTTTTTTCTTTTGATTAAGGTCGTCTGGAATCCGCCCTTGAGGGAGGGGCTCTGTCATGATTTGGTTATGGTTTTTGTTTGTTATTTGATCAACTACTTCACTCTCCTGCCTTAAGTTCAGTTTCTATTTTAGGTTCTGTCTTAGTGTTTTTTGTTTTAGGTTATAAGTTTATCCGGCCTGCTCAGACCATTTCTGTCACCAGTCTAAACTCAGTTCACCTGCCAGCATTCTTTTGTCTTCCTGTCACTCCCCTTCACCAGTCACCATCCAATCGGCTTCAGTTTTACTCCCAAGCACTTCCCTGTTCCCGATTAGCTCCACCCATGTCACTAATTAGTTTCACTCCATTCACCTGATCACTCCCTTACTTATACCTGCCTCTGCCCCCTGCAATCTGCCACATCATTGTTTGTTTTTTCTGTGCCCAAATGGTGAGTCTAGTCCAGCTTTCTATGCCTGTTTATCTGACCCTGTTTGTCTCTGGATTTCTAAGTTAGCCTGTCCCCAGTTTTTGTTAATAGTTTTGTCAGTGACTGCTTTTTTTGTTATTTTTGGGTTATTGGATGCAGTCGTCCCGTTTTTGTCTTGATCCCTGTTTTGACTTTGCTTTTTGGTAAATAAATGTTCTTTCACCTAACCTCTGCTTGTCTGGTTGAATACTGGGTCCCTCTGTCTCTGGTTCCTGACAAAGACCTTCCAGCCTGTCGTCCACATTTTCTCCTTTGGCAAAGGCCAACTGTATGTCGCAGCTATTGGGAGTCAAAACTAGGGAGGGATTTCACAATGTTGTAATTTGTGAGTGGTTGTGTTGGCTTGTTTCTGCTGAGATGGTTTGAAGGGACTCTGTCTTCCACAGCTATGTGGTGGATCCAGTGAACTGATTGGTTTGCCCGGTTGATAGACTGGTGGTGTGTGTGGCTGTAGAAGTCCAGATTGTCAAATATAATTGAATATGTGCATGGGGGAGTTGGCTCTGTTGGTGCTTCTTCAGGCAGTATTGCTACACCCAGATCTGCCATTTCAGTGTCTGTTACTGTACTGAAGGCTAACACAGCTGTAACATTGTCAGACCCCAGATGCTGCTCCATTTATAAAGGAGAAGTGGTGACACCAATAGCCTGCTGTGTGACAGTGGTGTTCTCTTGAGTGCTTTGCGTAGGTTCATCTGTAAGAAACAAACGATAAAGAAAAAAACATCAATTATCAAGCCTTAACTGAAATGGAACATAGATTGTAAGTGACCTTGGGTACTTACAAAGGCGCTGTAAATGACAGCGATTAATATTTTTACAATTATTATACATCATTAGAAAGATCATAAGGAGCTGAATGGATAAACAAATTTTACAATGTCAACAACTGGCCTTTCTTGCCTGACAGGACAAACAACTTCATGCTAAGCATGGCTTCATCCAGATCGCCCACAGAGTCATCGAGTGTGCTTGTTTGGGTAGCTCCTTTGGCACCTTTGTTTTCCCTTCCTGGAACAGATCCACCATTGGCTGTGCTGGTGTCTTCATCTTCCTTGAGGAATATTTCATTGGCTACTTTCAGAAGCTGAAAATCCTCTCCGCATGTACTGGCCAGTTCCTTTTGCTTTCTAACAGCAGTAGTGTAATACGTTGTTATGCCCAATTTACTGAGTCTTTTAAAGGCTGCCTTCTTCACCCCAGCATACTGTAGGACACTTTTGACATAGTGTGAGAAGGCTGACAAGTGGGGTTCCCTGCCTTTTAAAGCTATGGCTGCTGCAGCACAAGTGGGATTAGCAGACTGTTTGGTTATGCGTAAAAATATCAGACAAAAATGGTGACAAACGCTAGAGATCTGCTGCAAATGCCTTCAAATCTTTTAAGGGATTGCAGATATTCTCGCACTCATCCTCTAAGATTTGCAGGATGTTGTCACTGAGTCGTCCATAGAGTTCTTTGTGTCTGATAAGATAATTGGCAGCCACGCTCCAGTTCTTTTTTGCGATGGCTTCCACTATGCCTGCTGTGTCGTCTTGAAATACTATCCTGACACCCTTTGGCCTTGAGGGATAATAGATAACCACCTGAGACAGACACAGAACAAAATCTTCTTTAGTTAGTAAGTATTGTTTACATGCATAAAACTTTTAAAATGTCAAATGCCATATACTTTTATGTTATGTTCTAAAACTATCAAGTACTGAGAAAGTCATGTGCTGAAATATTTTGCATTTTATTCATTAAAATACATACACACACACACACACACATATATATATATATATATATATATATATATATATATATATATATAAAACCTTTATTAATATATAAATAACAATATACAAAAACATATTTACATATATGCATACATATATATACATATATACATATACACATACTTATATATAAATATATATATATATTTAATATGAGTAACATGTAAAATATTTTGCCCTGCGACAGACTGGTGACCTGTCCAGGGTGTACCCCGCCTCTCGCCCAGTGAACGCTGGAGATAGGCACCAGCAACCCCCGCGACCCCATTTGGGATTAAGCGGTTTGGAAAATGGATGGATGGATGTAAAATATTTCAGCACATAATTTCCTAGTAATTGATAGTGTTAGTACATCCACTGTAGAATTACCTATGAAACATTTTCACACAGCCAGAAAACTGCTTGTCGTTGCAACCAAATCCTATGGGATTCTGTGAGAGTAGGGAGTAGCAGGATGGCGGCCAGTGACTTCAGTTTTTTGGCAAAATCAGCACTTCAGTGTATTATATAACTCAGTGGGACTAACGTTAACACAACCCATCCCCAAACTGTAGTCGATAAACTCCATTACATTAGACTACAAACGTGAGAACTGGTTATTTTGTGCTTGCATTACAGTGGTTTACATCATTAGCTATTGCCTGTCTTATGTTTCACGATTTGTACTTACCTCAGTGACACTTTTCGAGCTCTAGTCTCAGTTGTTGGCCTCGACAATTTAGTAGCTGGGGGAGCAGTGGGTGTTCGGGGTTGGGGACGCAATTTCGATGGTGTCGGTTCCCTGTCCCGTTCATGTGCGACAGACGTCTTTGCACTCACTGATGTTTCTGATGAAGTTGATTATTCAGAAAGTGGTTCCTATTCTGCTTTTTTCCATCCTCTAAAATTTGCCAGACTATCTTCGAGTCTGCTGATCAAGTGAAAGCACCGGTTGCATATACGACATGATCTTACTTGAACTTGTAACAATGTTAAACCGAGTTCTGTAAGTCGTTCGTTTATACTTTTTTGGTTGGCTTCTTTGTTAAAAATAAGTCTGCTGTGCACAAGGTTGCCTTTTATCCCCACATTTTCATGGCACAAACAACATTGATCATTTACCGACATTGCGCTGATTCCACTGTTGCTATATCCAAGATGTCGGCTGTTCTGTTTTGTTTTTTCCTGTGTCGCTCTCACAGCGTCACGGGTTGGCTTCGGTGTGAGTGGTTGAAATAGCACGTCGATAAAGATGACAGACAAGTGGCTTATCCAATCAAATGCAAGGAGTTTTGATAAGGTCCAGCCTTCAATAAAGGCAATTCCTATGGAGAGGTCACAGATGTGAGTGAAGCTAGGCGGGGCGACATCCATCTGGCTAGGGTCAGGTTAGTCCTTTACTCCTTACCGAAACAAACCGTTTTTGAGAGCAAGAACTTTGGAGAGTTTACCTCCATCCAGTTCCATTAAAGCCTTCTGGAAAACCTCAAAGGTGCAGGTCAGCAGGGTATGCAAGGTTTAGGGCATGAGTCCCAATAGCATTACAACATAAATGCCTCCCTTCTCCTAGCACTTTGGGGCAGCAGCTCACGGTGTGCTCTAGGGAATCATGAGCAGGGCACAGTGGGCATGTTGGTGCTCCTGCAAGGCTCCAGGTATAAAGGGTAGATGGAGAACATCATACACCGACTGTATCAGGAACTTAAGTCTTGCTGGTTCAGACTTCCATAGTTCTGTCCAAGTGAACTTTGTCAGTCGGACTTTACTATAATGCAATGTTTCCCGAACTTAGGGTGGGGACCCAAAATTGGTCGCAGACCTGTTTTATTGGGTCGCCAATTGGCAGATTAAAATGCATATCAATCTTATGTGAATGAGAGTTTTTTTTGCTACGCTGGTCTGTTCAGCTCAGATGCCGTGTGAGGTTTTCTCTCTCTCTTTGCCCTAACCTGATCTTTGACTATGCTATACTGCCCTCTGCTGTCCACATTCATAAAATGTTTTATCCAAGTCTGTGATCTGTCAGCGTCGATAGGATGTCCAACCGAAAATATAAGGACAATTATATTAATGTTGGCTTTACGAAAACTATTCGGAATGGAGAAAAAAGGCCTCAGTGTGTTTTATGTGGGGAAGTACTCAGTAATGAAAGTTTTAAATTTAATAAATTGGACAGACATCTTCAAACAAAACATTCACAGTATCGGGGAAAGTCCAAAGAATTTTTCCTATGCAAAGAAGAATCCTTCAAGAAACAGTGTTTTGACAGCGGAAAAGTAAGTCATTACATTTTTTTTGTTGGTGTACATTAGCATTTTAAATATTATTTTTGTGTGTCAGTTTAATAGTGACGGCGTTGCTAGCTAGATAACATGTCATTGCTAGCCGCCATTGTCCGTCTGTCTGGCGGGCTTGTTACTAATGTGGATTAGGCAGCAAAGTGTGTATTCAACCTTGTTTTGATGGTGGAAGAGTCAGTAACGTGAGTGTTGTGTTTGTATAACTCAAGTGTGTATATGCTGGTGAAATGCAGTGTGTGAGACTAATGTAATGGGAACTAGTGAGAGTGGTCATTTTTAATGATTCTCCCTGTTATCTACCAGGCATTCAAAGGATACAGAGCAGCACTGAAGGCAAAGAAGCCCCATTCCATTGGAGAGCAGCTGATAAAACCATGTTTGAAAGATGTTTGTCTCTCTGTCTTGGGTGAGGAAGCAGCAAACAAAGTCAAGTCGATCCCACTGTCAAATAACACCGTTGCAGCCAGAATCAAAGACATGGCAGAGGACATTCAAAAGTTAGTTACAGAGGAAATATTGGAACATAAAATGTTTTCACTGCAGCTAGATGAGTCTGTTGATGTGGCTGGGATTCCCCAGTTAATGGTCTTTGTCAGATACATCAGCGGTAAAGATATCAAGGAGGAGTTCCTGTTCTGTGACCACCTACACACAACAACAAGGGGAGAGGACATTTTCAGAGTGGTGGACAAAAATTTGATAGACCTCAAATTGAAAAGGATGAACTGTATTGGAATTTGTACTGATGGTGCCAAAAGCATGACTGGGTGCAAGTCTGGTTTTGTGGCCCATGTTCGTAGTGTGATACCAACTGTGAAGGTGACCCATTGTATCATTCACAGAGAAGCTTTGGCCAGCAAAGCATTTTAGCGTGACCTTGGAGAAGTTTTTATATGGTTGTGAGAATAGTGACTCTAATAAAAAAAAAAGCAACCTCTACAATCAAGGCTCTTCACAGAGTTATGCAGGGGAATGAGGGCAGAGCAAGAGCACCTGCTATTTCACTGTGAGGTGAGGTGGAAAGAGTTTTGCAGAGAGTGTGGGAGCTGAGAGAAGAGGTCATGACCTATCTCAAGAATGAAGACCCAAACCTTGCCAAGCATTTTCAGGACAAGCAGTGGCTGGCAAGATTCGCCTACCTTGTGGACATTTTCACCAAGCTCAACACACTGAACACAAGCCTTCAAGGAAAGGACAACAGCATCTTGGAGCTGGAAGATGCAATTCAAGGATGCATTGCACGCCTGGGTCTATGGCAGTCTCAGCTGGGTGCAGGAGAACTGGCAATGTTTCCTGCCCTCTCTGCCTACCTAGAGAACACAGGTGTCCCCTGAGTAACTCTGTGAAACAGAACATTGTTGAGCACATATCTGTTCTACAGGAGAACTTTAAGCGGTACTTCCCTGACTCTCAGGGATCTTCAAACCGTCAGTGGGTCAGGTATCCTTTCCAAGCTGTGCCATCACTAGAGCTTGGCCTAAGTCAGACAGAGTTAGAGGCACTGGTCACACTGCAAGTAAGCGGTGGCAGTAAGATGCTATTTGAGTCAACCACTCTGTCACAGGTTTGGATTTCTCATCTCCAGCAGGTGGAGTTCTCCTGCTTAGCTAAGAAAGCATTAGAGGTGTTGATTCAATTTGGCACCACATACTTGTGTGAATCTGGCTTTTCGACTCTAGCATACCTGAAAAATAAATACAGAAACAGACTAAATGCTCAGCATGACCTCAGAATGGCACTTTCAAAAACCGAGCCTAGAATAGATCAGCTGGTTGAAATGTTTAACCAGCCACATACATCTCATTAAATTCAAGTCAGCATTATTTAAAAAAAAAAAAAGTTGGTGTCTGTACTCAGGGATGATGGGAGGGGATAAGAAAATGAACTGAGAAAGGGGTAAAACACAGAAAGGACAATAGAAACTGTTTCTGTTTTCGTTTACTTTTATAAGCGAATAAATATATTTCATATACATTTAAATTGATGGCTTGTTCCGTCTATTGTCCACTGTTTGAAAATGTAGATGTTACAGTAATTCATGGTGTATTTTTGTAAATTTGGGTCCCGGGGAGACACCAAATCTCTGCAAAACCTCTTTTGGGTCTCTAGCTGAAAATGTTTGGGAACCACTGCTATACTGAGTACGGTGGAGAATTTTAAACTGAGTCAGATTAAGACGTACACAAGAAGTAGTCCCATTCACAAGGTTAAGAGCTCTAACCCACAACTCTTCTGAAATGACTGTCCCTAATTCTTCTTCCCATTTTGTCTTGATGTTGTCTGTTGATAAGCTACTGGATGACATAATTGAGTTATATAAATTAGAGATTTGGCCCATTAAAGTTATGGGGGTCTTTAGTAGTATAACATCAATTTTGAATCCTCAGGTAATTGTGGAAACGATGGGTTATACATTTGAATAAAGTGACATATCTGAAGATATCGGGGAAAAATGCATTTAGGAATAGAGTGTTTGTCGGCCAGATCTGTAAAAGTAGAAAGAGTATTATCTATAATAAAATCCCTGCATGTGGCAAAACCCCTAGATGTTGAATTCTGTTGATTCTGTGAAAATCCCATGTTTGATTGCCACAGCAGACATTGTCACGTTCACATTGCTCCAACGTGTAGCACTTTCTGAGTCTATTCAAGATTGTTTTCAAGTTTTAAAACAAAGGGATGATATTTGGCAAATTGAAATGACGTGAAATACAACAAAACTAACCGAACAAATTGAACTTACTGCATCCAGAAATCAAGTCAGTGCTTTTGTTCTTCTGGTGGGTGATTCCATGAAAATCCCTTCTTTGATTGCCACAGAAGACTTTGTCACATTCACACTGCCCCAACATGTAGCACTTTCTGAGTCTATTCAAGATAGTGCTAAAGTTAAGGTAATAGAGCTGACATTTTGTTGTGGTTTAAAACCAAGGGATGATATTTGGCAAAATGAAATGACGTGAAATACAACAAAACTACCCCAACAAATTGCACTTACTGCATCCAGAAATCAAGTCAGTGCTTTTGTTAAGGTAATCTTGGTGTTGAACTCTGGAGCCACATTTGATGATAAACTCACAAACAGGACAACCCCAAAGAGAAGCACTTATGACATCAACAAACATTAGTGATTCCATTTGAGGTAACCTGCATGGGTTACACTCTTAAAATGGCTGATTCCATGAAAATCCCTTCTTTGATTGCCACAGAAGACTTTGTCACATTCACATTGCCCCAACATGTAGCACTTTCTGAGTCTATTCAAGATGGTGCTCAAGTTAAGGTAATAGAGCTGACATTTTATTGTGGTTTAAAACCAAGGGATGATATTTGGCAAAATGAAATGAAGTGAAATACAACAAAACTACCCCAACAAATAGCACTTACTGCATGCAGAAATCAAGTCAGTGCTTTTGTTAAGGTAATCTTGGTGTTGAACTCTGGAGCCACATTTGATGATAAACTCACAAACAGGACAACCCCAAAGAGAAGCACTTATGACATCAACAAACATCAGTGATTCCATTTGAGGTAACCTGCATGCGTTACAATCTTCTTCTGGTGGGTGATTCCATTAAAATCCTCTTTGATTGCCACAGAAGACTTTGTCACATTCACATTGCCCCAACATGTAGCACTTTCTGAGTCTATTCAAGATAGTGCTCAAGTTACGGTAATAGAGCTGACATTTTATTGTGGTTTAAAACCAAGGGATGATATTTGGCAAAATGAAATGAAGTGAAATACAACAAAACTATCCCAACAAATAGCACTTACTGCATGAAGAAATCAAGTCAGTAATTTTGTTAAGGTAATCTTGGTGTTGAACTCTGGAGCCACATTTGATGATAAACTCACAAACAGGACAACCCCAAAGAGAAGCACTTATGACATCAACAAACATTAGTGATTCCATTTGAGGTAACCTGCATGCGTTACAATCTTCTTCTGGTGGGTGATTCCATGAAAATCCTTTGTTTGATTGCCACAGAAGACTTTGTCACATTCACACTGCCCCAACATGTAGCACTTTCTGAGTCTATTCAAGATAGTGCTAAAGTTAAGGTAATAGAGCTGACATTTTGTTGTGGTTTAAAACCAAGGGATGATATTTGGCAAAATGAAATGACGTGAAATACAACAAAACTACCCCAACAAATTGCACTTACTGCATGCAGAAATCAAGTCAGTGCTTTTGTTAAGGTAATCTTGGTGTTGAACTCTGGAGCCACATTTGATGATAAACTCACAAACAGGACAACCCCAAAGAGAAGCACTTATGACATCAACAAACATTAGTGATTCCATTTGAGGTAACCTGCATGCGTTACAATCTTCTTAATGGTGGCTGATTCCATGAAAATCCTTCTTTGATTGCCACAGAAGACTTTGTCACATTCACATTGCCCCAACATGTAGCACTTTCTGAGTCTATTCAAGATTGTGCTCAAGTTAAGGTAATAGAGCTGACATTTTATTGTGGTTTAAAACCAAGGGATGATATTTGGCAAAATGAAATGAAGTGAAATACAACAAAACTACCCCAACAAATAGCACTTACTGCATGCAGAAATCAAGTCAGTGCTTTTGTTAAGGTAATCTTGGTGTTGAACTCTGGAGCCACATTTGATGATAAACTCACAAACAGGACAACCCCAAAGAGAAGCACTTATGACATCAACAAACATTAGTGATTCCATTTGAGGTAACCTGCATGCGTTACAATCTTCTTCTGGTGGGTGATTCCATGAAAATCCTTTCTTTGATTGCCACAGAAGACTTTGTCACATTCACACTGCCCCAACATGTAGCACTTTCTGAGTCTATCCAAGATTGTGCTCAAGTTAAGGTAATAGAGCTGACATTTTATTGTGGTTTAAAACCAAGGGATGATATTTGGCAAAATGAAATGAAGTGAAATACAACAAAACTACCCCAACAAATAGCACTTACTGCATGCAGAAATCAAGTCAGTGCTTTTGTTAAGGTAATCTTGGTGTTGAACTCTGGAGCCACATTTGATGATAAACTCACAAACAGGACAACCCCAAAGAGAAGCACTTATGACATCAACAAACATCAGTGATTCCATTTGAGGTAACCTGCATGCGTTACAATCTTCTTCTGGTGGGTGATTCCATGAAAATCCTTCTTTGATTGCCACAGAAGACTTTGTCACATTCACATTGCCCCAACATGTAGCACTTTCTGAGTCTATTCAAGATTGTGCTCAAGTTAAGGTAATAGAGCTGACATTTTATTGTGGTTTAAAACCAAGGGATGATAGTTGGCAAAATGAAATGAAGTTAAATACAACAAAACTACCCCAACAAATAGCACTTACTGCATGCAGAAATCAAGTCAGTGCTTTTGTTAAGGTAATCTTGGTGTTGAACTCTGGAGCCACATTTGATGATAAACTCACAAACAGGACAACCCCAAAGAGAAGCACTTATGACATCAACAAACATCAGTGATTCCATTTGAGGTAACCTGCATGCGTTACAATCTTCTTCTGGTGGGTGATTCCATGAAAATCCTCTTTGATTGCCACAGAAGACTTTGTCACATTCACACTGCCCCAACATGTAGCACTTTCTGAGTCTATCCAAGATTGTGCTCAAGTTAAGGTAATAGAGCTGACATCTGATCATGTTCTTCAAGTTTTAAAACCAAGGGATGATATTTGGCAAAATGAAATGAAGTGAAATACAACAAAACTACCCCAACAAATAGCACTTACTGCATGCAGAAATCAAGTCAGTGCTTTTGTTAAGGTAATCTTGGTGTTGAACTCTGGAGCCACATTTGATGATAAACTCACAAACAGGACAACCCCAAAGAGAAGCACTTATGACATCAACAAACATTAGTGATTCCATTTGAGGTAACCTGCATGCGTTACAATCTTCTTCTGGTGGGTGATTCCATGAAAATCCTTTCTTTTATTGCCACAGAAGACTTTGTCACATTCACACTGCCCCAACATGTAGCACTTTCTGAGTCTATCCAAGATTGTGCTCAAGTTAAGGTAATAGAGCTGACATTTTATTGTGGTTTAAAACCAAGGGATGATAGTTGGCAAAATGAAATGAAGTGAAATACAACAAAACTACCCCAACAAATAGCACTTACTGCATGCAGAAATCAAGTCAGTGCTTTTGTTAAGGTAATCTTGGTGTTGAACTCTGGAGCCACATTTGATGATAAACTCACAAACAGGACAACCCCAAAGAGAAGCACTTATGACATCAACAAACATTAGTGATTCCATTTGAGGTAACCTGCATGGGTTACAATCTTCATGTCAGTGCTCTTCTCATGTAGAAATCCTGCAGAGAATAACAGTCCATAGTCAAGATCATCCATTCTTACACCAGTATCTCCATAGTCCAGAAGAATCTTTCATTTCTGTTCTCTGTCCCCCTGTGAAAACCTTTTGACCCAGTTGGTGCATCTTATATCCTGAATGGACCCATTTCAAATAAACTCCACCTTCTTGTGAAAAAAGTTTCAATGGGTTAGAGGATTGTCATCTAACGACTGTTAAACGATCAAGTAGAAACCACCGTCATGTGATGAGAATGGGCCGTTAAGGATTGCTGAGTGGTCAATCGGCTTTAAACCTGTTTACTTGGCTGGAGTTTTTTTCTACTGGCTAAAATGGCCTCTGCTACCATAAAACATTTAACAAAAAACTGGATTTAAGAATACTTTTAAAAAGAAGCTCATCAAGATTATCCCCATTTTGAGCTAAATGTGACACAATTACCCCAATAAATAGCACTTACTGAATGTACAAATCATGTCAGTGCATGTGTTCAAGTAAACTTGGTGCCTACAATGGGGTGTTTTGGGTATTTATTGATGGCAAAGAGCTCACAATGGACAAGATCCATCAGAAATTAACTTTGGTGTCTCCCTGAGCTTTAATATTTATGTTCTAAGTGATCCAGTAAAAATCCCTTCTTTGATTGCCACAGAAGACTTTGTCACATTCACATTGCCCCAACATGTAGCACTTTCTGAGTCTATTCAAGATAGTGCTCAAGTTACGGTAATAGAGCTGACATTTTATTGTGGTTTAAAACCAAGGGATGATATTTGGCAAAATGAAATGAAGTGAAATACAACAAAACTATCCCAACAAATAGCACTTACTGCATGCAGAAATCAAGTCAGTGCTTTTGTTAAGGTAATCTTGGTGTTGAACTCTGGAGCCACATTTGATGATAAACTCACAAACAGGACAACCCCAAAGAGAAGCACTTATGACATCAACAAACATCAGTGATTCCATTTGAGGTAACCTGCATGGGTTACACTCTTAAAGTGATTCGGCCCATGAAAATCCCTTCTTTGATTGCCACAGAAGACTTTGTCACATTCACATTGCCCCAACATGTAGCACTTTCTGAGTCTATTCAAGATTGTGCTCAAGTTAAGGTAATAGAGCTGACATTTTATTGTGGTTTAAAACCAAGGGATGATAGTTGGCAAAATGAAATGAAGTTAAATACAACAAAACTACCCCAACAAATAGCACTTACTGCATGCAGAAATCAAGTCAGTGCTTTTGTTAAGGTAATCTTGGTGTTGAACTCTGGAGCCACATTTGATGATAAACTCACAAACAGGACAACCCCAAAGAGAAGCACTTATGACATCAACAAACATTAGTGATTCCATTTGAGGTAACCTGCATGCGTTACAATCTTCTTCTGGTGGGTGATTCCATGAAAATCCTTTCTTTGATTGCCACAGAAGACTTTGTCACATTCACACTGCCCCAACATGTAGCACTTTCTGAGTCTATCCAAGATTGTGCTCAAGTTAAGGTAATAGAGCTGACATTTTATTGTGGTTTAAAACCAAGGGATGATATTTGGCAAAATGAAATGAAGTGAAATACAACAAAACTACCCCAACAAATAGCACTTACTGCATGCAGAAATCAAGTCAGTGCTTTTGTTAAGGTAATCTTGGTGTTGAACTCTGGAGCCACATTTGATGATAAACTCACAAACAGGACAACCCCAAAGAGAAGCACTTATGACATCAACAAACATCAGTGATTCCATTTGAGGTAACCTGCATGCGTTACAATCTTCTTAAGGTGGCTGATTCCATGAAAATCCTTCTTTGATTGCCACAGAAGACTTTGTCACATTCACATTGCCCCAACATGTAGCACTTTCTGAGTCTATCCAAGATTGTGCTCAAGTTAAGGTAATAGAGCTGACATTTTATTGTGGTTTAAAACCAAGGGATGATATTTGGCAAAATGAAATGAAGTGAAATACAACAAAACTACCCCAACAAATAGCACTTACTGCATGCAGAAATCAAGTCAGTGCTTTTGTTAAGGTAATCTTGGTGTTGAACTCTGGAGCCACATTTGATGATAAACTCACAAACAGGACAACCCCAAAGAGAAGCACTTATGACATCAACAAACATTAGTGATTCCATTTGAGGTAACCTGCATGCGTTACAATCTTCTTCTGGTGGGTGATTCCATGAAAATCCTTTCTTTGATTGCCACAGAAGACTTTGTCACATTCACACTGCCCCAACATGTAGCACTTTCTGAGTCTATCCAAGATTGTGCTCAAGTTAAGGTAATAGAGCTGACATTTTATTGTGGTTTAAAACCAAGGGATGATAGTTGGCAAAATGAAATGAAGTGAAATACAACAAAACTACCCCAACAAATAGCACTTACTGCATGCAGAAATCAAGTCAGTGCTTTTGTTAAGGTAATCTTGGTGTTGAACTCTGGAGCCACATTTGATGATAAACTCACAAACAGGACAACCCCAAAGAGAAGCACTTATGACATCAACAAACATTAGTGATTCCATTTGAGGTAACCTGCATGGGTTACAATCTTCATGTCAGTGCTCTTCTCATGTAGAAATCCTGCAGAGAATAACAGTCCATAGTCAAGATCATCCATTCTTACACCAGTATCTCCATAGTCCAGAAGAATCTTTCATTTCTGTTCTCTGTCCCCCTGTGAAAACCTTTTGACCCAGTTGGTGCATCTTATATCCTGAATGGACCCATTTCAAATAAACTCCACCTTCTTGTGAAAAAAGTTTCAATGGGTTAGAGGATTGTCATCTAACGACTGTTAAACGATCAAGTAGAAACCACCGTCATGTGATGAGAATGGGCCGTTAAGGATTGCTGAGTGGTCAATCGGCTTTAAACCTGTTTACTTGGCTGGAGTTTTTTTCTACTGGCTAAAATGGCCTCTGCTACCATAAAACATTTAACAAAAAACTGGATTTAAGAATACTTTTAAAAAGAAGCTCATCAAGATTATCCCCATTTTGAGCTAAATGTGACACAATTACCCCAATAAATAGCACTTACTGAATGTACAAATCATGTCAGTGCATGTGTTCAAGTAAACTTGGTGCCTACAATGGGGTGTTTTGGGTATTTATTGATGGCAAAGAGCTCACAATGGACAAGATCCATCAGAAATTAACTTTGGTGTCTCCCTGAGCTTTAATATTTATGTTCTAAGTGATCCAGTAAAAATCCCTTCTTTGATTGCCACAGAAGACTTTGTCACATTCACATTGCCCCAACATGTAGCACTTTCTGAGTCTATTCAAGATAGTGCTCAAGTTACGGTAATAGAGCTGACATTTTATTGTGGTTTAAAACCAAGGGATGATATTTGGCAAAATGAAATGAAGTGAAATACAACAAAACTATCCCAACAAATAGCACTTACTGCATGAAGAAATCAAGTCAGTGCTTTTGTTAAGGTAATCTTGGTGTTGAACTCTGGAGCCACATTTGATGATAAACTCACAAACAGGACAACCCCAAAGAGAAGCACTTATGACATCAACAAACATCAGTGATTCCATTTGAGGTAACCTGCATGGGTTACACTCTTCATGTGGGTGATTGCATAAAAATCCCTTCTTTGATTGCCACAGAAGACTTTGTCACATTCACATTGCCGCAACATGTAGCACTTTCTGAGTCTATTCAAGATTGTGCTCAAGTTAAGGTAATAGAGCTGACATTTTATTGTGGTTTAAAACCAAGGGATGATAGTTGGCAAAATGAAATGAAGTGAAATACAACAAAACTACCCCAACAAATAGCACTTACTGCATGCAGAAATCAAGTCAGTGCTTTTGTTAAGGTAATCTTGGTGTTGAACTCTGGAGCCACATTTGATGATAAACTCACAAACAGGACAACCCCAAAGAGAAGCACTTATGACATCAACAAACATTAGTGATTCCATTTGAGGTAACCTGCATGCGTTACAATCTTCTTCTGGTGGGTGATTCCATGAAAATCCTTTCTTTGATTGCCACAGAAGACTTTGTCACATTCACACTGCCCCAACATGTAGCACTTTCTGAGTCTATCCAAGATTGTGCTCAAGTTAAGGTAATAGAGCTGACATTTTATTGTGGTTTAAAACCAAGGGATGATATTTGGCAAAATGAAATGAAGTGAAATACAACAAAACTACCCCAACAAATAGCACTTACTGCATGCAGAAATCAAGTCAGTGCTTTTGTTAAGGTAATCTTGGTGTTGAACTCTGGAGCCACATTTGATGATAAACTCACAAACAGGACAACCCCAAAGAGAAGCACTTATGACATCAACAAACATTAGTGATTCCATTTGAGGTAACCTGCATGGGTTACAATCTTCATGTCAGTGCTCTTCTCATGTAGAAATCCTGCAGAGAATAACAGTCCATAGTCAAGATCATCCATTCTTACACCAGTATCTCCATAGTCCAGAAGAATCTTTCATTTCTGTTCTCTGTCCCCCTGTGAAAACCTTTTGACCCAGTTGGTGCATCTTATATCCTGAATGGACCCATTTCAAATAAACTCCACCTTCTTGTGAAAAAAGTTTCAATGGGTTAGAGGATTGTCATCTAACGACTGTTAAACGATCAAGTAGAAACCACCGTCATGTGATGAGAATGGGCCGTTAAGGATTGCTGAGTGGTCAATCGGCTTTAAACCTGTTTACTTGGCTGGAGTTTTTTTCTACTGGCTAAAATGGCCTCTGCTACCATAAAACATTTAACAAAAAACTGGATTTAAGAATACTTTTAAAAAGAAGCTCATCAAGATTATCCCCATTTTGAGCTAAATGTGACACAATTACCCCAATAAATAGCACTTACTGAATGTACAAATCATGTCAGTGCATGTGTTCAAGTAAACTTGGTGCCTACAATGGGGTGTTTTGGGTATTTATTGATGGCAAAGAGCTCACAATGGACAAGATCCATCAGAAATTAACTTTGGTGTCTCCCTGAGCTTTAATATTTATGTTCTAAGTGATCCAGTAAAAATCCCTTCTTTGATTGCCACAGAAGACTTTGTCACATTCACATTGCCCCAACATGTAGCACTTTCTGAGTCTATTCAAGATAGTGCTCAAGTTACGGTAATAGAGCTGACATTTTATTGTGGTTTAAAACCAAGGGATGATATTTGGCAAAATGAAATGAAGTGAAATACAACAAAACTATCCCAACAAATAGCACTTACTGCATGCAGAAATCAAGTCAGTGCTTTTGTTAAGGTAATCTTGGTGTTGAACTCTGGAGCCACATTTGATGATAAACTCACAAACAGGACAACCCCAAAGAGAAGCACTTATGACATCAACAAACATCAGTGATTCCATTTGAGGTAACCTGCATGCGTTACAATCTTCTTATGGTGGGTGATTCCATGAAAATCCCTTCTTTGATTGCCACAGAAGACTTTGTCACATTCACACTGCCCCAACATGTAGCACTTTCTGAGTCTATTCAAGATTGTGCTCAAGTTAAGGTAATAGAGCTGACATTTTATTGTGGTTTAAAACCAAGGGATGATAGTTGGCAAAATGAAATGAAGTTAAATACAACAAAACTACCCCAACAAATAGCACTTACTGCATGCAGAAATCAAGTCAGTGCTTTTGTTAAGGTAATCTTGGTGTTGAACTCTGGAGCCACATTTGATGATAAACTCACAAACAGGACAACCCCAAAGAGAAGCACTTATGACATCAACAAACATTAGTGATTCCATTTGAGGTAACCTGCATGCGTTACAATCTTCTTCTGGTGGGTGATTCCATGAAAATCCTTTCTTTGATTGCCACAGAAGACTTTGTCACATTCACACTGCCCCAACATGTAGCACTTTCTGAGTCTATCCAAGATTGTGCTCAAGTTAAGGTAATAGAGCTGACATTTTATTGTGGTTTAAAACCAAGGGATGATATTTGGCAAAATGAAATGAAGTGAAATACAACAAAACTACCCCAACAAATAGCACTTACTGCATGCAGAAATCAAGTCAGTGCTTTTGTTAAGGTAATCTTGGTGTTGAACTCTGGAGCCACATTTGATGATAAACTCACAAACAGGACAACCCCAAAGAGAAGCACTTATGACATCAACAAACATCAGTGATTCCATTTGAGGTAACCTGCATGCGTTACAATCTTCTTCTGGTGGGTGATTCCATTAAAATCCTTCTTTGATTGCCACAGAAGACTTTGTCACATTCACACTTGCCCCAACATGTAGCACTTTCTGAGTCTATTCCAAGATTGTGCTCAAGTTAAGGTAATAGAGCTGACATTTATTGTGGTTTAAAACCAAGGGATGATATTTGGCAAAATGAAATGAAGTGAAATACAACAAAACTACCCCAACAAATAGCACTTACTGCATGCAGAAATCAAGTCAGTGCTTTTGTTAAGGTAATCTTGGTGTTGAACTCTGGAGCCACATTTGATGATAAACTCACAAACAGGACAACCCCAAAGAGAAGCACTTATGACATCAACAAACATCAGTGATTCCATTTGAGGTAACCTGCATGCGTTACAATCTTCTTCTGGTGGGTGATTCCATGAAAATCCTTTCTTTGATTGCCACAGAAGACTTTGTCACATTCACACTGCCCCAACATGTAGCACTTTCTGAGTCTATCCAAGATTGTGCTCAAGTTAAGGTAATAGAGCTGACATTTTATTGTGGTTTAAAACCAAGGGATGATATTTGGCAAAATGAAATGAAGTGAAATACAACAAAACTACCCCAACAAATAGCACTTACTGCATGCAGAAATCAAGTCAGTGCTTTTGTTAAGGTAATCTTGGTGTTGAACTCTGGAGCCACATTTGATGATAAACTCACAAACAGGACAACCCCAAAGAGAAGCACTTATGACATCAACAAACATTAGTGATTCCATTTGAGGTAACCTGCATGCGTTACAATCTTCTTCTGGTGGGTGATTCCATGAAAATCCTTTCTTTGATTGCCACAGAAGACTTTGTCACATTCACACTTGCCCCAACATGTAGCACTTTCTGAGTCTATCCAAGATTGTGCTCAAGTTAAGGTAATAGAGCTGACATTTTATTGTGGTTTAAAACCAAGGGATGATATTTGGCAAAATGAAATGAAGTGAAATACAACAAAACTACCCCAACAAATAGCACTTACTGCATGCAGAAATCAAGTCAGTGCTTTTGTTAAGGTAATCTTGGTGTTGAACTCTGGAGCCACATTTGATGATAAACTCACAAACAGGACAACCCCAAAGAGAAGCACTTATGACATCAACAAACATTAGTGATTCCATTTGAGGTAACCTGCATGGGTTACAATCTTCATGTCAGTGCTCTTCTCATGTAGAAATCCTGCAGAGAATAACAGTCCATAGTCAAGATCATCCATTCTTACACCAGTATCTCCATAGTCCAGAAGAATCTTTCATTTCTGTTCTCTGTCCCCCTGTGAAAACCTTTTGACCCAGTTGGTGCATCTTATATCCTGAATGGACCCATTTCAAATAAACTCCACCTTCTTGTGAAAAAAGTTTCAATGGGTTAGAGGATTGTCATCTAACGACTGTTAAACGATCAAGTAGAAACCACCGTCATGTGATGAGAATGGGCCGTTAAGGATTGCTGAGTGGTCAATCGGCTTTAAACCTGTTTACTTGGCTGGAGTTTTTTTCTACTGGCTAAAATGGCCTCTGCTACCATAAAACATTTAGCAAAAAACTGGATTTAAGAATACTTTTAAAAAGAAGCTCATCAAGATTATCCCCATTTTGAGCTAAATGTGACACAATTACCCCAATAAATAGCACTTACTGAATGTACAAATCATGTCAGTGCATGTGTTCAAGTAAACTTGGTGCCTACAATGGGGTGTTTTGGGTATTTATTGATGGCAAAGAGCTCACAATGGACAAGATCCATCAGAAATTAACTTTGGTGTCTCCCTGAGCTTTAATATTTATGTTCTAAGTGATCCAGTAAAAATCCCTTCTTTGATTGCCACAGAAGACTTTGTCACATTCACATTGCCCCAACATGTAGCACTTTCTGAGTCTATTCAAGATAGTGCTCAAGTTACGGTAATAGAGCTGACATTTTATTGTGGTTTAAAACCAAGGGATGATATTTGGCAAAATGAAATGAAGTGAAATACAACAAAACTATCCCAACAAATAGCACTTACTGCATGCAGAAATCAAGTCAGTGCTTTTGTTAAGGTAATCTTGGTGTTGAACTCTGGAGCCACATTTGATGATAAACTCACAAACAGGACAACCCCAAAGAGAAGCACTTATGACATCAACAAACATCAGTGATTCCATTTGAGGTAACCTGCATGGGTTACAATCTTAAAGTGGCTAATTCCATGAAAATCCCTTCTTTGATTGCCACAGAAGACTTTGTCACATTCACATTGCCCCAACATGTAGCACTTTCTGAGTCTATTCAAGATTGTGCTCAAGTTAAGGTAATAGAGCTGACATTTTATTGTGGTTTAAAACCAAGGGATGATAGTTGGCAAAATGAAATGAAGTTAAATACAACAAAACTACCCCAACAAATAGCACTTACTGCATGCAGAAATCAAGTCAGTGCTTTTGTTAAGGTAATCTTGGTGTTGAACTCTGGAGCCACATTTGATGATAAACTCACAAACAGGACAACCCCAAAGAGAAGCACTTATGACATCAACAAACATCAGTGATTCCATTTGAGGTAACCTGCATGCGTTACAATCTTCTTCTGGTCGGCGATTCCATGAAAATCCTTCTTTGATTGCCACAGAAGACTTTGTCACATTCACACTGCCCCAACATGTAGCACTTTCTGAGTCTATTCCAAGATTGTGCTCAAGTTAAGGTAATAGAGCTGACATTTTATTGTGGTTTAAAACCAAGGGATGATATTTGGCAAAATGAAATGAAGTGAAATACAACAAAACTACCCCAACAAATAGCACTTACTGCATGCAGAAATCAAGTCAGTGCTTTTGTTAAGGTAATCTTGGTGTTGAACTCTGGAGCCACATTTGATGATAAACTCACAAACAGGACAACCCCAAAGAGAAGCACTTATGACATCAACAAACATCAGTGATTCCATTTGAGGTAACCTGCATGCGTTACAATCTCTTCTAGGTGGGTGATTCCATGAAAATCCCTTCTTTGATTGCCACAGAAGACTTTGTCACATTCACATTGCCCCAACATGTAGCACTTTCTGAGTCTATTCAAGATTGTGCTCAAGTTAAGGTAATAGAGCTGACATTTTATTGTGGTTTAAAACCAAGGGATGATAGTTGGCAAAATGAAATGAAGTTAAATACAACAAAACTACCCCAACAAATAGCACTTACTGCATGCAGAAATCAAGTCAGTGCTTTTGTTAAGGTAATCTTGGTGTTGAACTCTGGAGCCACATTTGATGATAAACTCACAAACAGGACAACCCCAAAGAGAAGCACTTATGACATCAACAAACATTAGTGATTCCATTTGAGGTAACCTGCATGCGTTACAATCTTCTTCTGGTGGGTGATTCCATGAAAATCCTTTCTTTGATTGCCACAGAAGACTTTGTCACATTCACACTGCCCCAACATGTAGCACTTTCTGAGTCTATCCAAGATTGTGCTCAAGTTAAGGTAATAGAGCTGACATTTTATTGTGGTTTAAAACCAAGGGATGATATTTGGCAAAATGAAATGAAGTGAAATACAACAAAACTACCCCAACAAATAGCACTTACTGCATGCAGAAATCAAGTCAGTGCTTTTGTTAAGGTAATCTTGGTGTTGAACTCTGGAGCCACATTTGATGATAAACTCACAAACAGGACAACCCCAAAGAGAAGCACTTATGACATCAACAAACATTAGTGATTCCATTTGAGGTAACCTGCATGGGTTACAATCTTCATGTCAGTGCTCTTCTCATGTAGAAATCCTGCAGAGAATAACAGGTCCATAGTCAAGATCATCCATTCTTACACCAGTATCTCCATAGTCCAGAAGAATCTTTCATTTCTGTTCTCTGTCCCCCTGTGAAAACCTTTTGACCCAGTTGGTGCATCTTATATCCTGAATGGACCCATTTCAAATAAACTCCACCTTCTTGTGAAAAAAGTTTCAATGGGTTAGAGGATTGTCATCTAACGACTGTTAAACGATCAAGTAGAAACCACCGTCATGTGATGAGAATGGGCCGTTAAGGATTGCTGAGTGGTCAATCGGCTTTAAACCTGTTTACTTGGCTGGAGTTTTTTTCTACTGGCTAAAATGGCCTCTGCTACCATAAAACATTTAACAAAAAACTGGATTTAAGAATACTTTTAAAAAGAAGCTCATCAAGATTATCCCCATTTTGAGCTAAATGTGACACAATTACCCCAATAAATAGCACTTACTGAATGTACAAATCATGTCAGTGCATGTGTTCAAGTAAACTTGGTGCCTACAATGGGGTGTTTTGGGTATTTATTGATGGCAAAGAGCTCACAATGGACAAGATCCATCAGAAATTAACTTTGGTGTCTCCCTGAGCTTTAATATTTATGTTCTAAGTGATCCAGTAAAAATCCCTTCTTTGATTGCCACAGAAGACTTTGTCACATTCACATTGCCCCAACATGTAGCACTTTCTGAGTCTATTCAAGATAGTGCTCAAGTTACGGTAATAGAGCTGACATTTTATTGTGGTTTAAAACCAAGGGATGATATTTGGCAAAATGAAATGAAGTGAAATACAACAAAACTATCCCAACAAATAGCACTTACTGCATGCAGAAATCAAGTCAGTGCTTTTGTTAAGGTAATCTTGGTGTTGAACTCTGGAGCCACATTTGATGATAAACTCACAAACAGGACAACCCCAAAGAGAAGCACTTATGACATCAACAAACATCAGTGATTCCATTTGAGGTAACCTGCATGGGTTACACTCTTCATGTGGGTGATTCCATGAAAATCCCTTCTTTGATTGCCACAGAAGACTTTGTCACATTCACATTGCCGCAACATGTAGCACTTTCTGAGTCTATTCAAGATTGTGCTCAAGTTAAGGTAATAGAGCTGACATTTTATTGTGTTAGTTTAAAACCAAGGGATGATATTTGGCAAAATGAAATGAAGTGAAATACAACAAAACTACCCCAACAAATAGCACTTACTGCATGCAGAAATCAAGTCAGTGCTTTTGTTAAGGTAATCTTGGTGTTGAACTCTGGAGCCACATTTGATGATAAACTCACAAACAGGACAACCCCAAAGAGAAGCACTTATGACATCAACAAACATTAGTGATTCCATTTGAGGTAACCTGCATGCGTTACAATCTTCTTCTGGTGGGTGATTCCATGAAAATCCTTTCTTTGATTGCCACAGAAGACTTTGTCACATTCACACTGCCCCAACATGTAGCACTTTCTGAGTCTATCCAAGATTGTGCTCAAGTTAAGGTAATAGAGCTGACATTTTATTGTGGTTTAAAACCAAGGGATGATATTTGGCAAAATGAAATGAAGTGAAATACAACAAAACTACCCCAACAAATAGCACTTACTGCATGCAGAAATCAAGTCAGTGCTTTTGTTAAGGTAATCTTGGTGTTGAACTCTGGAGCCACATTTGATGATAAACTCACAAACAGGACAACCCCAAAGAGAAGCACTTATGACATCAACAAACATTAGTGATTCCATTTGAGGTAACCTGCATGCGTTACAATCTTCTTCTGGTGGGTGATTCCATGAAAATCCTTTCTTTGATTGCCACAGAAGACTTTGTCACATTCACACTGCCCCAACATGTAGCACTTTCTGAGTCTATCCAAGATTGTGCTCAAGTTAAGGTAATAGAGCTGACATTTTATTAGTGGTTTAAAACCAAGGGATGATATTTGGCAAAATGAAATGAAGTGAAATACAACAAAACTACCCCAACAAATAGCACTTACTGCATGCAGAAATCAAGTCAGTGCTTTTGTTAAGGTAATCTTGGTGTTGAACTCTGGAGCCACATTTGATGATAAACTCACAAACAGGACAACCCCAAAGAGAAGCACTTATGACATCAACAAACATTAGTGATTCCATTTGAGGTAACCTGCATGGGTTACAATCTTCATGTCAGTGCTCTTCTCATGTAGAAATCCTGCAGAGAATAACAGGTCCATAGTCAAGATCATCCATTCTTACACCAGTATCTCCATAGTCCAGAAGAATCTTTCATTTCTGTTCTCTGTCCCCCTGTGAAAACCTTTTGACCCAGTTGGTGCATCTTATATCCTGAATGGACCCATTTCAAATAAACTCCACCTTCTTGTGAAAAAAGTTTCAATGGGTTAGAGGATTGTCATCTAACGACTGTTAAACGATCAAGTAGAAACCACCGTCATGTGATGAGAATGGGCCGTTAAGGATTGCTGAGTGGTCAATCGGCTTTAAACCTGTTTACTTGGCTGGAGTTTTTTTCTACTGGCTAAAATGGCCTCTGCTACCATAAAACATTTAAGCAAAAAACTGGATTTAAGAATACTTTTAAAAAGAAGCTCATCAAGATTATCCCCATTTTGAGCTAAATGTGACACAATTACCCCAATAAATAGCACTTACTGAATGTACAAATCATGTCAGTGCATGTGTTCAAGTAAACTTGGTGCCTACAATGGGGTGTTTTGGGTATTTATTGATGGCAAAGAGCTCACAATGGACAAGATCCATCAGAAATTAACTTTGGTGTCTCCCTGAGCTTTAATATTTATGTTCTAAGTGATCCAGTAAAAATCCCTTCTTTGATTGCCACAGAAGACTTTGTCACATTCACATTGCCCCAACATGTAGCACTTTCTGAGTCTATTCAAGATAGTGCTCAAGTTACGGTAATAGAGCTGACATTTTATTGTGGTTTAAAACCAAGGGATGATATTTGGCAAAATGAAATGAAGTGAAATACAACAAAACTATCCCAACAAATAGCACTTACTGCATGCAGAAATCAAGTCAGTGCTTTTGTTAAGGTAATCTTGGTGTTGAACTCTGGAGCCACATTTGATGATAAACTCACAAACAGGACAACCCCAAAGAGAAGCACTTATGACATCAACAAACATCAGTGATTCCATTTGAGGTAACCTGCATGGGTTACACTCTTCATGTGGGTGATTCCATGAAAATCCTTCTTTGATTGCCACAGAAGACTTTGTCACATTCACATTGCCCCAACATGTAGCACTTTCTGAGTCTATTCAAGATTGTGCTCAAGTTAAGGTAATAGAGCTGACATTTTATTGTGGTTTAAAACCAAGGGATGATATTTGGCAAAATGAAATGAAGTGAAATACAACAAAACTACCCCAACAAATAGCACTTACTGCATGCAGAAATCAAGTCAGTGCTTTTGTTAAGGTAATCTTGGTGTTGAACTCTGGAGCCACATTTGATGATAAACTCACAAACAGGACAACCCCAAAGAGAAGCACTTATGACATCAACAAACATTAGTGATTCCATTTGAGGTAACCTGCATGCGTTACAATCTTCTTCTGGTGGGTGATTCCATGAAAATCCTTCTTTGATTGCCACAGAAGACTTTGTCACATTCACACTGCCCCAACATGTAGCACTTTCTGAGTCTATCCAAGATTGTGCTCAAGTTAAGGTAATAGAGCTGACATTTTATTGTGGTTTAAAACCAAGGGATGATATTTGGCAAAATGAAATGAAGTGAAATACAACAAAACTACCCCAACAAATAGCACTTACTGCATGCAGAAATCAAGTCAGTGCTTTTGTTAAGGTAATCTTGGTGTTGAACTCTGGAGCCACATTTGATGATAAACTCACAAACAGGACAACCCCAAAGAGAAGCACTTATGACATCAACAAACATTAGTGATTCCATTTGAGGTAACCTGCATGGGTTACAATCTTCATGTCAGTGCTCTTCTCATGTAGAAATCCTGCAGAGAATAACAGGTCCATAGTCAAGATCATCCATTCTTACACCAGTATCTCCATAGTCCAGAAGAATCTTTCATTTCTGTTCTCTGTCCCCCTGTGAAAACCTTTTGACCCAGTTGGTGCATCTTATATCCTGAATGGACCCATTTCAAATAAACTCCACCTTCTTGTGAAAAAAGTTTCAATGGGTTAGAGGATTGTCATCTAACGACTGTTAAACGATCAAGTAGAAACCACCGTCATGTGATGAGAATGGGCCGTTAAGGATTGCTGAGTGGTCAATCGGCTTTAAACCTGTTTACTTGGCTGGAGTTTTTTTCTACTGGCTAAAATGGCCTCTGCTACCATAAAACATTTAGCAAAAAACTGGATTTAAGAATACTTTTAAAAAGAAGCTCATCAAGATTATCCCCATTTTGAGCTAAATGTGACACAATTACCCCAATAAATAGCACTTACTGAATGTACAAATCATGTCAGTGCATGTGTTCAAGTAAACTTGGTGCCTACAATGGGGTGTTTTGGGTATTTATTGATGGCAAAGAGCTCACAATGGACAAGATCCATCAGAAATTAACTTTGGTGTCTCCCTGAGCTTTAATATTTATGTTCTAAGTGATCCAGTAAAAATCCCTTCTTTGATTGCCACAGAAGACTTTGTCACATTCACATTGCCCCAACATGTAGCACTTTCTGAGTCTATTCAAGATAGTGCTCAAGTTACGGTAATAGAGCTGACATTTTATTGTGGTTTAAAACCAAGGGATGATATTTGGCAAAATGAAATGAAGTGAAATACAACAAAACTATCCCAACAAATAGCACTTACTGCATGCAGAAATCAAGTCAGTGCTTTTGTTAAGGTAATCTTGGTGTTGAACTCTGGAGCCACATTTGATGATAAACTCACAAACAGGACAACCCCAAAGAGAAGCACTTATGACATCAACAAACATCAGTGATTCCATTTGAGGTAACCTGCATGGGTTACACTCTTCATGTGGGTGATTGCCATGAAAATCCCTTCTTTGATTGCCACAGAAGACTTTGTCACATTCACATTGCCGCAACATGTAGCACTTTCTGAGTCTATTCAAGATTGTGCTCAAGTTAAGGTAATAGAGCTGACATTTTATTGTGGTTTAATTAAACCAAGGGATGATATTTGGCAAAATGAAATGAAGTGAAATACAACAAAACTACCCCAACAAATAGCACTTACTGCATGCAGAAATCAAGTCAGTGCTTTTGTTAAGGTAATCTTGGTGTTGAACTCTGGAGCCACATTTGATGATAAACTCACAAACAGGACAACCCCAAAGAGAAGCACTTATGACATCAACAAACATTAGTGATTCCATTTGAGGTAACCTGCATGCGTTACAATCTTCTTCTGGTGGGTGATTCCATGAAAATCCTTTCTTTGATTGCCACAGAAGACTTTGTCACATTCACACTGCCCCAACATGTAGCACTTTCTGAGTCTATCCAAGATTGTGCTCAAGTTAAGGTAATAGAGCTGACATTTTATTGTGGTTTAAAACCAAGGGATGATATTTGGCAAAATGAAATGAAGTGAAATACAACAAAACTACCCCAACAAATAGCACTTACTGCATGCAGAAATCAAGTCAGTGCTTTTGTTAAGGTAATCTTGGTGTTGAACTCTGGAGCCACATTTGATGATAAACTCACAAACAGGACAACCCCAAAGAGAAGCACTTATGACATCAACAAACATTAGTGATTCCATTTGAGGTAACCTGCATGCGTTACAATCTTCTTCTGGTGGGTGATTCCATGAAAATCCTTCTTTGATTGCCACAGAAGACTTTGTCACATTCACACTGCCCCAACATGTAGCACTTTCTGAGTCTATCCAAGATTGTGCTCAAGTTAAGGTAATAGAGCTGACATTTTATTGTGGTTTAAAACCAAGGGATGATAGTTGGCAAAATGAAATGAAGTTAAATACAACAAAACTACCCCAACAAATAGCACTTACTGCATGCAGAAATCAAGTCAGTGCTTTTGTTAAGGTAATCTTGGTGTTGAACTCTGGAGCCACATTTGATGATAAACTCACAAACAGGACAACCCCAAAGAGAAGCACTTATGACATCAACAAACATCAGTGATTCCATTTGAGGTAACCTGCATGCGTTACAATCTTCTTCTGGTGGGTGATTCCATGAAAATCCTCTTTGATTGCCACAGAAGACTTTGTCACATTCACACTGCCCCAACATGTAGCACTTTCTGAGTCTATTCAAGATTGTGCTCAAGTTAAGGTAATAGAGCTGACATTTTATTGTGTTCTTCAAGTTTTAAAACAAAGGGATGATATTTGGCAAAATGAAATGAAGTGAAATACAACAAAACTACCCCAACAAATAGCACTTACTGCATGCAGAAATCAAGTCAGTGCTTTTGTTAAGGTAATCTTGGTGTTGAACTCTGGAGCCACATTTGATGATAAACTCACAAACAGGACAACCCCAAAGAGAAGCACTTATGACATCAACAAACATCAGTGATTCCATTTGAGGTAACCTGCATGCGTTACATCTCTTAATGGTGGCTGATTCCATGAAAATCCTTCTTTGATTGCCACAGAAGACTTTGTCACATTCACATTGCCCCAACATGTAGCACTTTCTGAGTCTATTCAAGATTGTGCTCAAGTTAAGGTAATAGAGCTGACATTTTATTGTGGTTTAAAACCAAGGGATGATATTTGGCAAAATGAAATGAAGTGAAATACAACAAAACTACCCCAACAAATAGCACTTACTGCATGCAGAAATCAAGTCAGTGCTTTTGTTAAGGTAATCTTGGTGTTGAACTCTGGAGCCACATTTGATGATAAACTCACAAACAGGACAACCCCAAAGAGAAGCACTTATGACATCAACAAACATTAGTGATTCCATTTGAGGTAACCTGCATGCGTTACAATCTTCTTCTGGTGGGTGATTCCATGAAAATCCTTTCTTTGATTGCCACAGAAGACTTTGTCACATTCACACTGCCCCAACATGTAGCACTTTCTGAGTCTATCCAAGATTGTGCTCAAGTTAAGGTAATAGAGCTGACATTTTATTGTGGTTTAAAACCAAGGGATGATAGTTGGCAAAATGAAATGAAGTTAAATACAACAAAACTACCCCAACAAATAGCACTTACTGCATGCAGAAATCAAGTCAGTGCTTTTGTTAAGGTAATCTTGGTGTTGAACTCTGGAGCCACATTTGATGATAAACTCACAAACAGGACAACCCCAAAGAGAAGCACTTATGACATCAACAAACATTAGTGATTCCATTTGAGGTAACCTGCATGGGTTACAATCTTCATGTCAGTGCTCTTCTCATGTAGAAATCCTGCAGAGAATAACAGTCCATAGTCAAGATCATCCATTCTTACACCAGTATCTCCATAGTCCAGAAGAATCTTTCATTTCTGTTCTCTGTCCCCCTGTGAAAACCTTTTGACCCAGTTGGTGCATCTTATATCCTGAATGGACCCATTTCAAATAAACTCCACCTTCTTGTGAAAAAAGTTTCAATGGGTTAGAGGATTGTCATCTAACGACTGTTAAACGATCAAGTAGAAACCACCGTCATGTGATGAGAATGGGCCGTTAAGGATTGCTGAGTGGTCAATCGGCTTTAAACCTGTTTACTTGGCTGGAGTTTTTTTCTACTGGCTAAAATGGCCTCTGCTACCATAAAACATTTAACAAAAAACTGGATTTAAGAATACTTTTAAAAAGAAGCTCATCAAGATTATCCCCATTTTGAGCTAAATGTGACACAATTACCCCAATAAATAGCACTTACTGAATGTACAAATCATGTCAGTGCATGTGTTCAAGTAAACTTGGTGCCTACAATGGGGTGTTTTGGGTATTTATTGATGGCAAAGAGCTCACAATGGACAAGATCCATCAGAAATTAACTTTGGTGTCTCCCTGAGCTTTAATATTTATGTTCTAAGTGATCCAGTAAAAATCCCTTCTTTGATTGCCACAGAAGACTTTGTCACATTCACATTGCCCCAACATGTAGCACTTTCTGAGTCTATTCAAGATAGTGCTCAAGTTACGGTAATAGAGCTGACATTTTATTGTGGTTTAAAACCAAGGGATGATATTTGGCAAAATGAAATGAAGTGAAATACAACAAAACTATCCCAACAAATAGCACTTACTGCATGCAGAAATCAAGTCAGTGCTTTTGTTAAGGTAATCTTGGTGTTGAACTCTGGAGCCACATTTGATGATAAACTCACAAACAGGACAACCCCAAAGAGAAGCACTTATGACATCAACAAACATCAGTGATTCCATTTGAGGTAACCTGCATGGGTTACACTCTTCATGTGGGTGATTCCATTAAAATCCTCTTTGATTGCCACAGAAGACTTTGTCACATTCACATTGCCCCAACATGTAGCACTTTCTGAGTCTATTCAAGATTGTGCTCAAGTTAAGGTAATAGAGCTGACATTTTATTGTGGTTTAAAACCAAGGGATGATATTTGGCAAAATGAAATGAAGTGAAATACAACAAAACTACCCCAACAAATAGCACTTACTGCATGCAGAAATCAAGTCAGTGCTTTTGTTAAGGTAATCTTGGTGTTGAACTCTGGAGCCACATTTGATGATAAACTCACAAACAGGACAACCCCAAAGAGAAGCACTTATGACATCAACAAACATCAGTGATTCCATTTGAGGTAACCTGCATGCGTTACAATCTTCTTCTGGTGGGTGATTCCATGAAAATCCTTTCTTTGATTGCCACAGAAGACTTTGTCACATTCACACTGCCCCAACATGTAGCACTTTCTGAGTCTATCCAAGATTGTGCTCAAGTTAAGGTAATAGAGCTGACATTTTATTGTGGTTTAAAACCAAGGGATGATATTTGGCAAAATGAAATGAAGTGAAATACAACAAAACTACCCCAACAAATAGCACTTACTGCATGCAGAAATCAAGTCAGTGCTTTTGTTAAGGTAATCTTGGTGTTGAACTCTGGAGCCACATTTGATGATAAACTCACAAACAGGACAACCCCAAAGAGAAGCACTTATGACATCAACAAACATTAGTGATTCCATTTGAGGTAACCTGCATGGGTTACAATCTTCATGTCAGTGCTCTTCTCATGTAGAAATCCTGCAGAGAATAACAGTCCATAGTCAAGATCATCCATTCTTACACCAGTATCTCCATAGTCCAGAAGAATCTTTCATTTCTGTTCTCTGTCCCCCTGTGAAAACCTTTTGACCCAGTTGGTGCATCTTATATCCTGAATGGACCCATTTCAAATAAACTCCACCTTCTTGTGAAAAAAGTTTCAATGGGTTAGAGGATTGTCATCTAACGACTGTTAAACGATCAAGTAGAAACCACCGTCATGTGATGAGAATGGGCCGTTAAGGATTGCTGAGTGGTCAATCGGCTTTAAACCTGTTTACTTGGCTGGAGTTTTTTTCTACTGGCTAAAATGGCCTCTGCTACCATAAAACATTTAACAAAAAACTGGATTTAAGAATACTTTTAAAAAGAAGCTCATCAAGATTATCCCCATTTTGAGCTAAATGTGACACAATTACCCCAATAAATAGCACTTACTGAATGTACAAATCATGTCAGTGCATGTGTTCAAGTAAACTTGGTGCCTACAATGGGGTGTTTTGGGTATTTATTGATGGCAAAGAGCTCACAATGGACAAGATCCATCAGAAATTAACTTTGGTGTCTCCCTGAGCTTTAATATTTATGTTCTAAGTGATCCAGTAAAAATCCCTTCTTTGATTGCCACAGAAGACTTTGTCACATTCACATTGCCCCAACATGTAGCACTTTCTGAGTCTATTCAAGATAGTGCTCAAGTTACGGTAATAGAGCTGACATTTTATTGTGGTTTAAAACCAAGGGATGATATTTGGCAAAATGAAATGAAGTGAAATACAACAAAACTATCCCAACAAATAGCACTTACTGCATGCAGAAATCAAGTCAGTGCTTTTGTTAAGGTAATCTTGGTGTTGAACTCTGGAGCCACATTTGATGATAAACTCACAAACAGGACAACCCCAAAGAGAAGCACTTATGACATCAACAAACATCAGTGATTCCATTTGAGGTAACCTGCATGCGTTACAATCTTCTTCTGGGGGTGATTCCATGAAAATCCCTTCTTTGATTGCCACAGAAGACTTTGTCACATTCACATTGCCCCAACATGTAGCACTTTCTGAGTCTATTCAAGATTGTGCTCAAGTTAAGGTAATAGAGCTGACATCTGATTGTGTTCTTCAAGTTTTAAAACAAAGGGATGATATTTGGCAAAATGAAATGAAGTGAAATACAACAAAACTACCCCAACAAATAGCACTTACTGCATGCAGAAATCAAGTCAGTGCTTTTGTTAAGGTAATCTTGGTGTTGAACTCTGGGGCCACATTTGATGATAAACTCACAAACAGGACAACCCCAAAGAGAAGCACTTATGACATCAACAAACATCAGTGATTCCATTTGAGGTAACCTGCATGGGTTACACTCTTCATGGTGGGTGATTCCATGAAAATCCTTTCTTTGATTGCCACAGAAGACTTTGTCACATTCACACTGCCCCAACATGTAGCACTTTCTGAGTCTATCCAAGATTGTGCTCAAGTTAAGGTAATAGAGCTGACATTTTATTGTGGTTTAAAACCAAGGGATGATATTTGGCAAAATGAAATGAAGTGAAATACAACAAAACTACCCCAACAAATAGCACTTACTGCATGCAGAAATCAAGTCAGTGCTTTTGTTAAGGTAATCTTGGTGTTGAACTCTGGGGCCACATTTGATGATAAACTCACAAACAGGACAACCCCAAAGAGAAGCACTTATGACATCAACAAACATCAGTGATTCCATTTGAGGTAACCTGCATGCGTTACAATCTTCTTCTGGTGGGTGATTCCATGAAAATCCTTTCTTTGATTGCCACAGAAGACTTTGTCACATTCACATTGCCCCAACATGTAGCACTTTCTGAGTCTATCCAAGATTGTGCTCAAGTTAAGGTAATAGAGCTGACATTTTATTGTGGTTTAAAACCAAGGGATGATATTTGGCAAAATGAAATGAAGTGAAATACAACAAAACTACCCCAACAAATAGCACTTACTGCATGCAGAAATCAAGTCAGTGCTTTTGTTAAGGTAATCTTGGTGTTGAACTCTGGAGCCACATTTGATGATAAACTCACAAACAGGACAACCCCAAAGAGAAGCACTTATGACATCAACAAACATTAGTGATTCCATTTGAGGTAACCTGCATGGGTTACAATCTTCATGTCAGTGCTCTTCTCATGTAGAAATCCTGCAGAGAATAACAGTCCATAGTCAAGATCATCCATTCTTACACCAGTATCTCCATAGTCCAGAAGAATCTTTCATTTCTGTTCTCTGTCCCCCTGTGAAAACCTTTTGACCCAGTTGGTGCATCTTATATCCTGAATGGACCCATTTCAAATAAACTCCACCTTCTTGTGAAAAAAGTTTCAATGGGTTAGAGGATTGTCATCTAACGACTGTTAAACGATCAAGTAGAAACCACCGTCATGTGATGAGAATGGGCCGTTAAGGATTGCTGAGTGGTCAATCGGCTTTAAACCTGTTTACTTGGCTGGAGTTTTTTTCTACTGGCTAAAATGGCCTCTGCTACCATAAAACATTTAACAAAAAACTGGATTTAAGAATACTTTTAAAAAGAAGCTCATCAAGATTATCCCCATTTTGAGCTAAATGTGACACAATTACCCCAATAAATAGCACTTACTGAATGTACAAATCATGTCAGTGCATGTGTTCAAGTAAACTTGGTGCCTACAATGGGGTGTTTTGGGTATTTATTGATGGCAAAGAGCTCACAATGGACAAGATCCATCAGAAATTAACTTTGGTGTCTCCCTGAGCTTTAATATTTATGTTCTAAGTGATCCAGTAAAAATCCCTTCTTTGATTGCCACAGAAGACTTTGTCACATTCAAATTGCCCCAACATGTAGCACTTTCTGAGTCTATTCAAGATAGTGCTCAAGTTACGGTAATAGAGCTGACATTTTATTGTGGTTTAAAACCAAGGGATGATATTTGGCAAAATGAAATGAAGTGAAATACAACAAAACTATCCCAACAAATAGCACTTACTGCATGCAGAAATCAAGTCAGTGCTTTTGTTAAGGTAATCTTGGTGTTGAACTCTGGAGCCACATTTGATGATAAACTCACAAACAGGACAACCCCAAAGAGAAGCACTTATGACATCAACAAACATCAGTGATTCCATTTGAGGTAACCTGCATGGGTTACAATCTTCTTCTGGTGGGTGATTCCATGAAAATCCTCTTTGATTGCCACAGAAGACTTTGTCACATTCACACTGCCCCAACATGTAGCACTTTCTGAGTCTATCCAAGATTGTGCTCAAGTTAAGGTAATAGAGCTGACATCTGATTGTGTTCTTCAAGTTTTAAAACAAAGGGATGATATTTGGCAAAATGAAATGAAGTGAAATACAACAAAACTACCCCAACAAATAGCACTTACTGCATGCAGAAATCAAGTCAGTGCTTTTGTTAAGGTAATCTTGGTGTTGAACTCTGGAGCCACATTTGATGATAAACTCACAAACAGGACAACCCCAAAGAGAAGCACTTATGACATCAACAAACATCAGTGATTCCATTTGAGGTAACCTGCATGGGTTACACTCTTCATGTGGGTGATTCCATGAAAATCCTTTCTTTGATTGCCACAGAAGACTTTGTCACATTCACACTGCCCCAACATGTAGCACTTTCTGAGTCTATCCAAGATTGTGCTCAAGTTAAGGTAATAGAGCTGACATTTTATTGTGGTTTAAAACCAAGGGATGATATTTGGCAAAATGAAATGAAGTGAAATACAACAAAACTACCCCAACAAATAGCACTTACTGCATGCAGAAATCAAGTCAGTGCTTTTGTTAAGGTAATCTTGGTGTTGAACTCTGGAGCCACATTTGATGATAAACTCACAAACAGGACAACCCCAAAGAGAAGCACTTATGACATCAACAAACATTAGTGATTCCATTTGAGGTAACCTGCATGGGTTACAATCTTCTTGTCAGTGCTCTTCTCATGTAGAAATCCTGCAGAGAATAACAGTCCATAGTCAAGATCATCCATTCTTACACCAGTATCTCCATAGTCCAGAAGAATCTTTCATTTCTGTTCTCTGTCCCCCTGTGAAAACCTTTTGACCCAGTTGGTGCATCTTATATCCTGAATGGACCCATTTCAAATAAACTCCACCTTCTTGTGAAAAAAGTTTCAATGGGTTAGAGGATTGTCATCTAACGACTGTTAAACGATCAAGTAGAAACCACCGTCATGTGATGAGAATGGGCCGTTAAGGATTGCTGAGTGGTCAATCGGCTTTAAACCTGTTTACTTGGCTGGAGTTTTTTTCTACTGGCTAAAATGGCCTCTGCTACCATAAAACATTTAACAAAAAACTGGATTTAAGAATACTTTTAAAAAGAAGCTCATCAAGATTATCCCCATTTTGAGCTAAATGTGACACAATTACCCCAATAAATAGCACTTACTGAATGTACAAATCATGTCAGTGCATGTGTTCAAGTAAACTTGGTGCCTACAATGGGGTGTTTTGGGTATTTATTGATGGCAAAGAGCTCACAATGGACAAGATCCATCAGAAATTAACTTTGGTGTCTCCCTGAGCTTTAATATTTATGTTCTAAGTGATCCAGTAAAAATCCCTTCTTTGATTGCCACAGAAGACTTTGTCACATTCACATTGCCCCAACATGTAGCACTTTCTGAGTCTATTCAAGATAGTGCTCAAGTTACGGTAATAGAGCTGACATTTTATTGTGGTTTAAAACCAAGGGATGATATTTGGCAAAATGAAATGAAGTGAAATACAACAAAACTATCCCAACAAATAGCACTTACTGCATGCAGAAATCAAGTCAGTGCTTTTGTTAAGGTAATCTTGGTGTTGAACTCTGGAGCCACATTTGATGATAAACTCACAAACAGGACAACCCCAAAGAGAAGCACTTATGACATCAACAAACATCAGTGATTCCATTTGAGGTAACCTGCATGGGTTACACTCTTCATGTGGGTGATTCCATGAAAATCCTTTCTTTTATTGCCACAGAAGACTTTGTCACATTCACACTGCCCCAACATGTAGCACTTTCTGAGTCTATCCAAGATTGTGCTCAAGTTAAGGTAATAGAGCTGACATTTTATTGTGGTTTAAAACCAAGGGATGATATTTGGCAAAATGAAATGAAGTGAAATACAACAAAACTACCCCAACAAATAGCACTTACTGCATGCAGAAATCAAGTCAGTGCTTTTGTTAAGGTAATCTTGGTGTTGAACTCTGGAGCCACATTTGATGATAAACTCACAAACAGGACAACCCCAAAGAGAAGCACTTATGACATCAACAAACATCAGTGATTCCATTTGAGGTAACCTGCATGCGTTACAATCTTCTTCTGGTGGGTGATTCCATTAAAATCCTTCTTTGATTGCCACAGAAGACTTTGTCACATTCACATTGCCCCAACATGTAGCACTTTCTGAGTCTATCCAAGATTGTGCTCAAGTTAAGGTAATAGAGCTGACATTTTATTGTGGTTTAAAACCAAGGGATGATATTTGGCAAAATGAAATGAAGTGAAATACAACAAAACTACCCCAACAAATAGCACTTACTGCATGCAGAAATCAAGTCAGTGCTTTTGTTAAGGTAATCTTGGTGTTGAACTCTGGAGCCACATTTGATGATAAACTCACAAACAGGACAACCCCAAAGAGAAGCACTTATGACATCAACAAACATTAGTGATTCCATTTGAGGTAACCTGCATGGGTTACAATCTTCATTGTCAGTGCTCTTCTCATGTAGAAATCCTGCAGAGAATAACAGTCCATAGTCAAGATCATCCATTCTTACACCAGTATCTCCATAGTCCAGAAGAATCTTTCATTTCTGTTCTCTGTCCCCCTGTGAAAACCTTTTGACCCAGTTGGTGCATCTTATATCCTGAATGGACCCATTTCAAATAAACTCCACCTTCTTGTGAAAAAAGTTTCAATGGGTTAGAGGATTGTCATCTAACGACTGTTAAACGATCAAGTAGAAACCACCGTCATGTGATGAGAATGGGCCGTTAAGGATTGCTGAGTGGTCAATCGGCTTTAAACCTGTTTACTTGGCTGGAGTTTTTTTCTACTGGCTAAAATGGCCTCTGCTACCATAAAACATTTAACAAAAAACTGGATTTAAGAATACTTTTAAAAAGAAGCTCATCAAGATTATCCCCATTTTGAGCTAAATGTGACACAATTACCCCAATAAATAGCACTTACTGAATGTACAAATCATGTCAGTGCATGTGTTCAAGTAAACTTGGTGCCTACAATGGGGTGTTTTGGGTATTTATTGATGGCAAAGAGCTCACAATGGACAAGATCCATCAGAAATTAACTTTGGTGTCTCCCTGAGCTTTAATATTTATGTTCTAAGTGATCCAGTAAAAATCCCTTCTTTGATTGCCACAGAAGACTTTGTCACATTCACATTGCCCCAACATGTAGCACTTTCTGAGTCTATTCAAGATAGTGCTCAAGTTACGGTAATAGAGCTGACATTTTATTGTGGTTTAAAACCAAGGGATGATATTTGGCAAAATGAAATGAAGTGAAATACAACAAAACTATCCCAACAAATAGCACTTACTGCATGCAGAAATCAAGTCAGTGCTTTTGTTAAGGTAATCTTGGTGTTGAACTCTGGAGCCACATTTGATGATAAACTCACAAACAGGACAACCCCAAAGAGAAGCACTTATGACATCAACAAACATCAGTGATTCCATTTGAGGTAACCTGCATGGGTTACACTCTTCATGTGGGTGATTGCATGAAAATCCCTTCTTTGATTGCCACAGAAGACTTTGTCACATTCACATTGCCGCAACATATAGCACTTTCCGAGTCTATTCAAGATTGTGCTCAAGTTACGGTAATAGAGCTGACATCTGATTGTGTTCTTCAAGTTTTAAAACAAAGGGATGATATTTGGCAAAATGAAATGAAGTGAAATACAACAAAACTACCCCAACAAATAGCACTTACTGCATCCAGAAATCAAGTCAGTGCTTTTGTTAAGGTAATCTTGGTGTTGAACTCTGGAGCCACATTTGATGATAAACTCACAAACAGGACAACCCCAAAGAGAAGCACTTATGACATCAACAAACATCAGTGATTCCATTTGAGGTAACCTGCATGGGTTACACTCTTCATGTGGGTGATTCCATGAAAATCGTTTCTTTGATTGCCACAGAAGACTTTGTCACATTCACACTGCCCCAACATGTAGCACTTTCTGAGTCTATCCAAGATTGTGCTCAAGTTAAGGTAATAGAGCTGACATTTTATTGTGGTTTAAAACCAAGGGATGATATTTGGCAAAATGAAATGAAGTGAAATACAACAAAACTACCCCAACAAATAGCACTTACTGCATGCAGAAATCAAGTCAGTGCTTTTGTTAAGGTAATCTTGGTGTTGAACTCTGGAGCCACATTTGATGATAAACTCACAAACAGGACAACCCCAAAGAGAAGCACTTATGACATCAACAAACATCAGTGATTCCATTTGAGGTAACCTGCATGCGTTACAATCTTCTTCTGGTGGGTGATTCCATTAAAATCCTCTTTGATTGCCACAGAAGACTTTGTCACATTCACATTGCCCCAACATGTAGCACTTTCTGAGTCTATCCAAGATTGTGCTCAAGTTAAGGTAATAGAGCTGACATTTTATAGTGGTTTAAAACCAAGGGATGATAGTTGGCAAAATGAAATGAAGTTAAATACAACAAAACTACCCCAACAAATAGCACTTACTGCATGCAGAAATCAAGTCAGTGCTTTTGTTAAGGTAATCTTGGTGTTGAACTCTGGAGCCACATTTGATGATAAACTCACAAACAGGACAACCCCAAAGAGAAGCACTTATGACATCAACAAACATCAGTGATTCAAGATTGTGCTCAAGTTACGGTAATAGAGCTGACATCTGATTGTGTTCTTCAAGTTTTAAAACAAAGGGATGATATTTGGCAAAATGAAATGAAGTGAAATACAACAAAACTACCCCAACAAATAGCACTTACTGCATGCAGAAATCAAGTCAGTGCTTTTGTTAAGGTAATCTTGGTGTTGAACTCTGGAGCCACATTTGATGATAAACTGCATGCAGAAATCAAGTCAGTGCTTTTGTTAAGGTAATCTTGGTGTTGAACTCTGGAGCCACATTTGATGATAAACTCACAAACAGGACAACCCCAAAGAGAAGCACTTATGACATCAACAAACATCAGTGATTCCATTTGAGGTAACCTGCATGCGTTACAATCTTCTTCTGGTGGGTGATTCCATTAAAATCCTCTTTGATTGCCACAGAAGACTTTGTCACATTCACATTGCCCCAACATGTAGCACTTTCTGAGTCTATCCAAGATTGTGCTCAAGTTAAGGTAATAGAGCTGACATTTTATTGTGGTTTAAAACCAAGGGATGATAGTTGGCAAAATGAAATGAAGTTAAATACAACAAAACTACCCCAACAAATAGCACTTACTGCATGCAGAAATCAAGTCAGTGCTTTTGTTAAGGTAATCTTGGTGTTGAACTCTGGAGCCACATTTGATGATAAACTCACAAACAGGACAACCCCAAAGAGAAGCACTTATGACATCAACAAACATTAGTGATTCCATTTGAGGTAACCTGCATGGGTTACAATCTTCATGTCAGTGCTCTTCTCATGTAGAAATCCTGCAGAGAATAACAGTCCATAGTCAAGATCATCCATTCTTACACCAGTATCTCCATAGTCCAGAAGAATCTTTCATTTCTGTTCTCTGTCCCCCTGTGAAAACCTTTTGACCCAGTTGGTGCATCTTATATCCTGAATGGACCCATTTCAAATAAACTCCACCTTCTTGTGAAAAAAGTTTCAATGGGTTAGAGGATTGTCATCTAACGACTGTTAAACGATCAAGTAGAAACCACCGTCATGTGATGAGAATGGGCCGTTAAGGATTGCTGAGTGGTCAATCGGCTTTAAACCTGTTTACTTGGCTGGAGTTTTTTTCTACTGGCTAAAATGGCCTCTGCTACCATAAAACATTTAACAAAAAACTGGATTTAAGAATACTTTTAAAAAGAAGCTCATCAAGATTATCCCCATTTTGAGCTAAATGTGACACAATTACCCCAATAAATAGCACTTACTGAATGTACAAATCATGTCAGTGCATGTGTTCAAGTAAACTTGGTGCCTACAATGGGGTGTTTTGGGTATTTATTGATGGCAAAGAGCTCACAATGGACAAGATCCATCAGAAATTAACTTTGGTGTCTCCCTGAGCTTTAATATTTATGTTCTAAGTGATCCAGTAAAAATCCCTTCTTTGATTGCCACAGAAGACTTTGTCACATTCACATTGCCCCAACATGTAGCACTTTCTGAGTCTATTCAAGATAGTGCTCAAGTTACGGTAATAGAGCTGACATTTTATTGTGGTTTAAAACCAAGGGATGATATTTGGCAAAATGAAATGAAGTGAAATACAACAAAACTATCCCAACAAATAGCACTTACTGCATGCAGAAATCAAGTCAGTGCTTTTGTTAAGGTAATCTTGGTGTTGAACTCTGGAGCCACATTTGATGATAAACTCACAAACAGGACAACCCCAAAGAGAAGCACTTATGACATCAACAAACATTAGTGATTCCATTTGAGGTAACCTGCATGCGTTACAATCTTCTTCTGGTGGGTGATTCCATGAAAATCCTCTTTGATTGCCACAGAAGACTTTGTCACATTCACACTGCCCCAACATGTAGCACTTTCTGAGTCTATCCAAGATTGTGCTCAAGTTAAGGTAATAGAGCTGACATCTGATTCTGTTCTTCAAGTTTTAAAACAAAGGGATGATATTTGGCAAAATGAAATGAAGTGAAATACAACAAAACTACCCCAACAAATAGCACTTACTGCATGCAGAAATCAAGTCAGTGCTTTTGTTAAGGTAATCTTGGTGTTGAACTCTGGAGCCACATTTGATGATAAACTCACAAACAGGACAACCCCAAAGAGAAGCACTTATGACATCAACAAACATCAGTGATTCCATTTGAGGTAACCTGCATGGGTTACACTCTTAATGTGGGTGAATTCCATGAAAATCCTTCTTTGATTGCCACAGAAGACTTTGTCACATTCACATTGCCCCAACATGTAGCACTTTCTGAGTCTATTCAAGATTGTGCTCAAGTTAAGGTAATAGAGCTGACATTTTATTGTGGTTTAAAACCAAGGGATGATATTTGGCAAAATGAAATGAAGTGAAATACAACAAAACTACCCCAACAAATAGCACTTACTGCATGCAGAAATCAAGTCAGTGCTTTTGTTAAGGTAATCTTGGTGTTGAACTCTGGAGCCACATTTGATGATAAACTCACAAACAGGACAACCCCAAAGAGAAGCACTTATGACATCAACAAACATCAGTGATTCCATTTGAGGTAACCTGCATGCGTTACAATCTTCTTCTGGTGGGTGATTCCATGAAAATCCTTTTTTTTGATTGCCACAGAAGACTTTGTCACATTCACATTGCCCCAACATGTAGCACTTTCTGAGTCTATCCAAGATTGTGCTCAAGTTAAGGTAATAGAGCTGACATTTTATTGTGGTTTAAAACCAAGGGATGATATTTGGCAAAATGAAATGAAGTGAAATACAACAAAACTACCCCAACAAATAGCACTTACTGCATGCAGAAATCAAGTCAGTGCTTTTGTTAAGGTAATCTTGGTGTTGAACTCTGGAGCCACATTTGATGATAAACTCACAAACAGGACAACCCCAAAGAGAAGCACTTATGACATCAACAAACATCAGTGATTCCATTTGAGGTAACCTGCATGGGTTACACTCTTAAAGTGGCTAATTCCATGAAAATCCCTTCTTTGATTGCCACAGAAGACTTTGTCACATTCACATTGCCCCAACATGTAGCACTTTCTGAGTCTATTCAAGATTGTGCTCAAGTTAAGGTAATAGAGCTGACATTTTATTGTGGTTTAAAACCAAGGGATGATAGTTGGCAAAATGAAATGAAGTTAAATACAACAAAACTACCCCAACAAATAGCACTTACTGCATGCAGAAATCAAGTCAGTGCTTTTGTTAAGGTAATCTTGGTGTTGAACTCTGGAGCCACATTTGATGATAAACTCACAAACAGGACAACCCCAAAGAGAAGCACTTATGACATCAACAAACATTAGTGATTCCATTTGAGGTAACCTGCATGCGTTACAATCTTCTTCTGGTGGGTGATTCCATGAAAATCCTTTCTTTTATTGCCACAGAAGACTTTGTCACATTCACACTGCCCCAACATGTAGCACTTTCTGAGTCTATCCAAGATTGTGCTCAAGTTAAGGTAATAGAGCTGACATTTTATAGTGGTTTAAAACCAAGGGATGATAGTTGGCAAAATGAAATGAAGTTAAATACAACAAAACTACCCCAACAAATAGCACTTACTGCATGCAGAAATCAAGTCAGTGCTTTTGTTAAGGTAATCTTGGTGTTGAACTCTGGAGCCACATTTGATGATAAACTCACAAACAGGACAACCCCAAAGAGAAGCACTTATGACATCAACAAACATTAGTGATTCCATTTGAGGTAACCTGCATGGGTTACAATCTTCTTGTCAGTGCTCTTCTCATGTAGAAATCCTGCAGAGAATAACAGTCCATAGTCAAGATCATCCATTCTTACACCAGTATCTCCATAGTCCAGAAGAATCTTTCATTTCTGTTCTCTGTCCCCCTGTGAAAACCTTTTGACCCAGTTGGTGCATCTTATATCCTGAATGGACCCATTTCAAATAAACTCCACCTTCTTGTGAAAAAAGTTTCAATGGGTTAGAGGATTGTCATCTAACGACTGTTAAACGATCAAGTAGAAACCACCGTCATGTGATGAGAATGGGCCGTTAAGGATTGCTGAGTGGTCAATCGGCTTTAAACCTGTTTACTTGGCTGGAGTTTTTTTCTACTGGCTAAAATGGCCTCTGCTACCATAAAACATTTAACAAAAAACTGGATTTAAGAATACTTTTAAAAAGAAGCTCATCAAGATTATCCCCATTTTGAGCTAAATGTGACACAATTACCCCAATAAATAGCACTTACTGAATGTACAAATCATGTCAGTGCATGTGTTCAAGTAAACTTGGTGCCTACAATGGGGTGTTTTGGGTATTTATTGATGGCAAAGAGCTCACAATGGACAAGATCCATCAGAAATTAACTTTGGTGTCTCCCTGAGCTTTAATATTTATGTTCTAAGTGATCCAGTAAAAATCCCTTCTTTGATTGCCACAGAAGACTTTGTCACATTCACATTGCCCCAACATGTAGCACTTTCTGAGTCTATTCAAGATAGTGCTCAAGTTACGGTAATAGAGCTGACATTTTATTGTGGTTTAAAACCAAGGGATGATATTTGGCAAAATGAAATGAAGTGAAATACAACAAAACTATCCCAACAAATAGCACTTACTGCATGCAGAAATCAAGTCAGTGCTTTTGTTAAGGTAATCTTGGTGTTGAACTCTGGAGCCACATTTGATGATAAACTCACAAACAGGACAACCCCAAAGAGAAGCACTTATGACATCAACAAACATCAGTGATTCCATTTGAGGTAACCTGCATGGGTTACACTCTTCATGTGGGTGATTCCATGAAAATCCTTTCTTTGATTGCCACAGAAGACTTTGTCACATTCACACTTGCCCCAACATGTAGCACTTTCTGAGTCTATCCAAGATTGTGCTCAAGTTAAGGTAATAGAGCTGACATTTTATTGTGGTTTAAAACCAAGGGATGATATTTGGCAAAATGAAATGAAGTGAAATACAACAAAACTACCCCAACAAATAGCACTTACTGCATGCAGAAATCAAGTCAGTGCTTTTGTTAAGGTAATCTTGGTGTTGAACTCTGGAGCCACATTTGATGATAAACTCACAAACAGGACAACCCCAAAGAGAAGCACTTATGACATCAACAAACATCAGTGATTCCATTTGAGGTAACCTGCATGGGTTACAATCTCTTCATGGTGGGTGATTGCATGAAAATCCCTTCTTTGATTGCCACAGAAGACTTTGTCACATTCACATTGCCGCAACATATAGCACTTTCCGAGTCTATTCAAGATTGTGCTCAAGTTACGGTAATAGAGCTGACATCTTATTGTGTTCTTCAAGTTTTAAAACAAAGGGATGATATTTGGCAAAATGAAATGAAGTGAAATACAACAAAACTACCCCAACAAATAGCACTTACTGCATGCAGAAATCAAGTCAGTGCTTTTGTTAAGGTAATCTTGGTGTTGAACTCTGGAGCCACATTTGATGATAAACTCACAAACAGGACAACCCCAAAGAGAAGCACTTATGACATCAACAAACATCAGTGATTCCATTTGAGGTAACCTGCATGGGTTACACTCTTCATGTGGGTGATTCCATGAAAATCCTTTCTTTGATTGCCACAGAAGACTTTGTCACATTCACACTGCCCCAACATGTAGCACTTTCTGAGTCTATCCAAGATTGTGCTCAAGTTAAGGTAATAGAGCTGACATTTTATTGTGGTTTAAAACCAAGGGATGATATTTGGCAAAATGAAATGAAGTGAAATACAACAAAACTACCCCAACAAATAGCACTTACTGCATGCAGAAATCAAGTCAGTGCTTTTGTTAAGGTAATCTTGGTGTTGAACTCTGGAGCCACATTTGATGATAAACTCACAAACAGGACAACCCCAAAGAGAAGCACTTATGACATCAACAAACATCAGTGATTCCATTTGAGGTAACCTGCATGCGTTACAATCTTCTTCTGGTCGGCGATTCCATGAAAATCCTTCTTTGATTGCCACAGAAGACTTTGTCACATTCACATTGCCCCAACATGTAGCACTTTCTGAGTCTATCCAAGATTGTGCTCAAGTTAAGGTAATAGAGCTGACATTTTATAGTGGTTTAAAACCAAGGGATGATAGTTGGCAAAATGAAATGAAGTTAAATACAACAAAACTACCCCAACAAATAGCACTTACTGCATGCAGAAATCAAGTCAGTGCTTTTGTTAAGGTAATCTTGGTGTTGAACTCTGGAGCCACATTTGATGATAAACTCACAAACAGGACAACCCCAAAGAGAAGCACTTATGACATCAACAAACATTAGTGATTCCATTTGAGGTAACCTGCATGGGTTACAATCTTCATGTCGGTGCTCTTCTCATGTAGAAATCCTGCAGAGAATAACAGTCCATAGTCAAGATCATCCATTCTTACACCAGTATCTCCATAGTCCAGAAGAATCTTTCATTTCTGTTCTCTGTCCCCCTGTGAAAACCTTTTGACCCAGTTGGTGCATCTTATATCCTGAATGGACCCATTTCAAATAAACTCCACCTTCTTGTGAAAAAAGTTTCAATGGGTTATAGGATTGTCATCTAACGACTGTTAAACGATCAAGTAGAAACCACCGTCATGTGATGAGAATGGGCCGTTAAGGATTGCTGAGTGGTCAATCGGCTTTAAACCTGTTTACTTGGCTGGAGTTTTTTTCTACTGGCTAAAATGGCCTCTGCTACCATAAAACATTTAACAAAAAACTGGATTTAAGAATACTTTTAAAAAGAAGCTCATCAAGATTATCCCCATTTTGAGCTAAATGTGACACAATTACCCCAATAAATAGCACTTACTGAATGTACAAATCATGTCAGTGCATGTGTTCAAGTAAACTTGGTGCCTACAATGGGGTGTTTTGGGTATTTATTGATGGCAAAGAGCTCACAATGGACAAGATCCATCAGAAATTAACTTTGGTGTCTCCCTGAGCTTTAATATTTATGTTCTAAGTGATCCAGTAAAAATCCCTTCTTTGATTGCCACAGAAGACTTTGTCACATTCACATTGCCCCAACATGTAGCACTTTCTGAGTCTATTCAAGATAGTGCTCAAGTTACGGTAATAGAGCTGACATTTTATTGTGGTTTAAAACCAAGGGATGATATTTGGCAAAATGAAATGAAGTGAAATACAACAAAACTATCCCAACAAATAGCACTTACTGCATGCAGAAATCAAGTCAGTGCTTTTGTTAAGGTAATCTTGGTGTTGAACTCTGGAGCCACATTTGATGATAAACTCACAAACAGGACAACCCCAAAGAGAAGCACTTATGACATCAACAAACATTAGTGATTCCATTTGAGGTAACCTGCATGCGTTACAATCTTCTTCTGGTGGGTGATTCCATGAAAATCCTTTCTTTGATTGCCACAGAAGACTTTGTCACATTCACACTGCCCCAACATGTAGCACTTTCTGAGTCTATCCAAGATTGTGCTCAAGTTAAGGTAATAGAGCTGACATCTGATTCTGTTCTTCAAGTTTTAAAACAAAGGGATGATATTTGGCAAAATGAAATGAAGTGAAATACAACAAAACTACCCCAACAAATAGCACTTACTGCATGCAGAAATCAAGTCAGTGCTTTTGTTAAGGTAATCTTGGTGTTGAACTCTGGAGCCACATTTGATGATAAACTCACAAACAGGACAACCCCAAAGAGAAGCACTTATGACATCAACAAACATCAGTGATTCCATTTGAGGTAACCTGCATGGGTTACACTCTTAAAGTGGCTAATTCCATGAAAATCCCTTCTTTGATTGCCACAGAAGACTTTGTCACATTCACATTGCCCCAACATGTAGCACTTTCTGAGTCTATTCAAGATTGTGCTCAAGTTAAGGTAATAGAGCTGACATTTTATTGTGGTTTAAAACCAAGGGATGATAGTTGGCAAAATGAAATGAAGTTAAATACAACAAAACTACCCCAACAAATAGCACTTACTGCATGCAGAAATCAAGTCACTGCTTTTGTTAAGGTAATCTTGGTGTTGAACTCTGGAGCCACATTTGATGATAAACTCACAAACAGGACAACCCCAAAGAGAAGCACTTATGACATCAACAAACATTAGTGATTCCATTTGAGGTAACCCGCATGCGTTACAATCTTCTTCTGGTGGGTGATTCCATGAAAATCCTTTCTTTTATTGCCACAGAAGACTTTGTCACATTCACACTGCCCCAACATGTAGCACTTTCTGAGTCTATCCAAGATTGTGCTCAAGTTAAGGTAATAGAGCTGACATTTTATAGTGGTTTAAAACCAAGGGATGATAGTTGGCAAAATGAAATGAAGTTAAATACAACAAAACTACCCCAACAAATAGCACTTACTGCATGCAGAAATCAAGTCAGTGCTTTTGTTAAGGTAATCTTGGTGTTGAACTCTGGAGCCACATTTGATGATAAACTCACAAACAGGACAACCCCAAAGAGAAGCACTTATGACATCAACAAACATTAGTGATTCCATTTGAGGTAACCTGCATGGGTTACAATCTTCTTGTCAGTGCTCTTCTCATGTAGAAATCCTGCAGAGAATAACAGTCCATAGTCAAGATCCTCCATTCTTACACCAGTATCTCCATAGTCCAGAAGAATCTTTCATTTCTGTTCTCTGTCCCCCTGTGAAAACCTTTTGACCCAGTTGGTGCATCTTATATCCTGAATGGACCCATTTCAAATAAACTCCACCTTCTTGTGAAAAAAGTTTCAATGGGTTAGAGGATTGTCATCTAACGACTGTTAAACGATCAAGTAGAAACCACCGTCATGTGATGAGAATGGGCCGTTAAGGATTGCTGAGTGGTCAATCGGCTTTAAACCTGTTTACTTGGCTGGAGTTTTTTTCTACTGGCTAAAATGGCCTCTGCTACCATAAAACATTTAACAAAAAACTGGATTTAAGAATACTTTTAAAAAGAAGCTCATCAAGATTATCCCCATTTTGAGCTAAATGTGACACAATTACCCCAATAAATAGCACTTACTGAATGTACAAATCATGTCAGTGCATGTGTTCAAGTAAACTTGGTGCCTACAATGGGGTGTTTTGGGTATTTATTGATGGCAAAGAGCTCACAATGGACAAGATCCATCAGAAATTAACTTTGGTGTCTCCCTGAGCTTTAATATTTATGTTCTAAGTGATCCAGTAAAAATCCCTTCTTTGATTGCCACAGAAGACTTTGTCACATTCACATTGCCCCAACATGTAGCACTTTCTGAGTCTATTCAAGATAGTGCTCAAGTTACGGTAATAGAGCTGACATTTTATTGTGGTTTAAAACCAAGGGATGATATTTGGTAAAATGAAATGAAGTGAAATACAACAAAACTATCCCAACAAATAGCACTTACTGCATGCAGAAATCAAGTCAGTGCTTTTGTTAAGGTAATCTTGGTGTTGAACTCTGGAGCCACATTTGATGATAAACTCACAAACAGGACAACCCCAAAGAGAAGCACTTATGACATCAACAAACATCAGTGATTCCATTTGAGGTAACCTGCATGGGTTACACTCTTCATGTGGGTGATTCCATGAAAATCGTTTCTTTGATTGCCACAGAAGACTTTGTCACATTCACACTGCCCCAACATGTAGCACTTTCTGAGTCTATCCAAGATTGTGCTCAAGTTAAGGTAATAGAGCTGACATTTTATTGTGGTTTAAAACCAAGGGATGATATTTGGCAAAATGAAATGAAGTGAAATACAACAAAACTACCCCAACAAATAGCACTTACTGCATGCAGAAATCAAGTCAGTGCTTTTGTTAAGGTAATCTTGGTGTTGAACTCTGGAGCCACATTTGATGATAAACTCACAAACAGGACAACCCCAAAGAGAAGCACTTATGACATCAACAAACATCAGTGATTCCATTTGAGGTAACCTGCATGCGTTACAATCTTCTTCTGGTGGGTGATTCCATTAAAATCCTCTTTGATTGCCACAGAAGACTTTGTCACATTCACATTGCCCCAACATGTAGCACTTTCTGAGTCTATCCAAGATTGTGCTCAAGTTAAGGTAATAGAGCTGACATTTTATTGTGGTTTAAAACCAAGGGATGATATTTGGCAAAATGAAATGAAGTGAAATACAACAAAACTACCCCAACAAATAGCACTTACTGCATGCAGAAATCAAGTCAGTGCTTTTGTTAAGGTAATCTTGGTGTTGAACTCTGGAGCCACATTTGATGATAAACTCACAAACAGGACAACCCCAAAGAGAAGCACTTATGACATCAACAAACATTAGTGATTCCATTTGAGGTAACCTGCATGGGTTACAATCTTCTTGTCAGTGCTCTTCTCATGTAGAAATCCTGCAGAGAATAACAGTCCATAGTCAAGATCATCCATTCTTACACCAGTATCTCCATAGTCCAGAAGAATCTTTCATTTCTGTTCTCTGTCCCCCTGTGAAAACCTTTTGACCCAGTTGGTGCATCTTATATCCTGAATGGACCCATTTCAAATAAACTCCACCTTCTTGTGAAAAAAGTTTCAATGGGTTAGAGGATTGTCATCTAACGACTGTTAAACGATCAAGTAGAAACCACCGTCATGTGATGAGAATGGGCCGTTAAGGATTGCTGAGTGGTCAATCGGCTTTAAACCTGTTTACTTGGCTGGAGTTTTTTTTCTACTGGCTAAAATGGCCTCTGCTACCATAAAACATTTAACAAAAAACTGGATTTAAGAATACTTTTAAAAAGAAGCTCATCAAGATTATCCCCATTTTGAGCTAAATGTGACACAATTACCCCAATAAATAGCACTTACTGAATGTACAAATCATGTCAGTGCATGTGTTCAAGTAAACTTGGTGCCTACAATGGGGTGTTTTGGGTATTTATTGATGGCAAAGAGCTCACAATGGACAAGATCCATCAGAAATTAACTTTGGTGTCTCCCTGAGCTTTAATATTTATGTTCTAAGTGATCCAGTAAAAATCCCTTCTTTGATTGCCACAGAAGACTTTGTCACATTCAAATTGCCCCAACATGTAGCACTTTCTGAGTCTATTCAAGATAGTGCTCAAGTTACGGTAATAGAGCTGACATTTTATTGTGGTTTAAAACCAAGGGATGATATTTGGCAAAATGAAATGAAGTGAAATACAACAAAACTATCCCAACAAATAGCACTTACTGCATGCAGAAATCAAGTCAGTGCTTTTGTTAAGGTAATCTTGGTGTTGAACTCTGGAGCCACATTTGATGATAAACTCACAAACAGGACAACCCCAAAGAGAAGCACTTATGACATCAACAAACATCAGTGATTCCATTTGAGGTAACCTGCATGGGTTACACTCTTCATGTGGGTGATTGCATGAAAATCCCTTCTTTGATTGCCACAGAAGACTTTGTCACATTCACATTGCCGCAACATATAGCACTTTCTGAGTCTATTCAAGATTGTGCTCAAGTTACGGTAATAGAGCTGACATCTGATTGTGTTCTTCAAGTTTTAAAACAAAGGGATGATATTTGGCAAAATGAAATGAAGTGAAATACAACAAAACTACCCCAACAAATAGCACTTACTGCATCCAGAAATCAAGTCAGTGCTTTTGTTAAGGTAATCTTGGTGTTGAACTCTGGAGCCACATTTGATGATAAACTCACAAACAGGACAACCCCAAAGAGAAGCACTTATGACATCAACAAACATCAGTGATTCCATTTGAGGTAACCTGCATGGGTTACACTCTTCATGTGGGTGATTCCATGAAAATCGTTTCTTTGATTGCCACAGAAGACTTTGTCACATTCACACTGCCCCAACATGTAGCACTTTCTGAGTCTATCCAAGATTGTGCTCAAGTTAAGGTAATAGAGCTGACATTTTATTGTGGTTTAAAACCAAGGGATGATATTTGGCAAAATGAAATGAAGTGAAATACAACAAAACTACCCCAACAAATAGCACTTACTGCATGCAGAAATCAAGTCAGTGCTTTTGTTAAGGTAATCTTGGTGTTGAACTCTGGAGCCACATTTGATGATAAACTCACAAACAGGACAACCCCAAAGAGAAGCACTTATGACATCAACAAACATCAGTGATTCCATTTGAGGTAACCTGCATGCGTTACAATCTTCTTCTGGTGGGTGATTCCATTAAAATCCTCTTTGATTGCCACAGAAGACTTTGTCACATTCACATTGCCCCAACATGTAGCACTTTCTGAGTCTATCCAAGATTGTGCTCAAGTTAAGGTAATAGAGCTGACATTGTATTGTGGATTAAAACCAAGGGATGATAGTTGGCAAAATGAAATGAAGTTAAATACAACAAAACTACCCCAACAAATAGCACTTACTGCATGCAGAAATCAAGTCAGTGCTTTTGTTAAGGTAATCTTGGTGTTGAACTCTGGAGCCACATTTGATGATAAACTCACAAACAGGACAACCCCAAAGAGAAGCACTTATGACATCAACAAACATCAGTGATTCCATTTGAGGTAACCTGCATGCGTTACAATCTTCTTCTGGTGGGTGATTCCATGAAAATCCCTTCTTTGATTGCCACAGAAGACTTTGTCACATTCACATTGCCCCAACATGTAGCACTTTCTGAGTCTATTCAAGATTGTGCTCAAGTTAAGGTAATAGAGCTGACATTTTATTGTGGTTTAAAACCAAGGGATGATAGTTGGCAAAATGAAATGAAGTTTAATACAACAAAACTACCCCAACAAATAGCACTTACTGCATGCAGAAATCAAGTCAGTGCTTTTGTTAAGGTAATCTTGGTGTTGAACTCTGGAGCCACATTTGATGATAAACTCACAAACAGGACAACCCGAAAGAGAAGCACTTATGACATCAACAAACATTAGTGATTCCATTTGAGGTAACCTGCATGCGTTACAATCTTCTTCTGGTGGGTGATTCCATGAAAATCCTTTCTTTGATTGCCACAGAAGACTTTGTCACATTCACACTGCCCCAACATGTAGCACTTTCTGAGTCTATCCAAGATTGTGATCAAGTTATGGTAATAGAGCTGACTAGAGATTCTGTTCTTCAAGTTTTAAAACAAAGGGATGATATTTGGCAAAATGAAATGAAGTGAAATACAACAAAACTACCCCAACAAATAGCACTTACTGCATGCAGAAATCAAGTCAGTGCTTTTGTTAAGGTAATCTTGGTGTTGAACTCTGGAGCCACATTTGATGATAAACTCACAAACAGGACAACCCCAAAGAGAAGCACTTATGACATCAACAAACATCAGTGATTCCATTTGAGGTAACCTGCATGGGTTACACTCTTCATGTGGGTGATTGCATGAAAATCCCTTCTTTGATTGCCACAGAAGACTTTGTCACATTCACATTGCCGCAACATATAGCACTTTCTGAGTCTATTCAAGATTGTGCTCAAGTTACGGTAATAGAGCTGACATCTGATTGTGTTCTTCAAGTTTTAAAACAAAGGGATGATATTTGGCAAAATGAAATGAAGTGAAATACAACAAAACTACCCCAACAAATAGCACTTACTGCATCCAGAAATCAAGTCAGTGCTTTTGTTAAGGTAATCTTGGTGTTGAACTCTGGAGCCACATTTGATGATAAACTCACAAACAGGACAACCCCAAAGAGAAGCACTTATGACATCAACAAACATTAGTGATTCCATTTGAGGTAACCTGCATGCGTTACAATCTTCTTCTGGTGGGTGATTCCATGAAAATCCTTTCTTTGATTGCCACAGAAGACTTTGTCACATTCACACTGCCCCAACATGTAGCACTTTCTGAGTCTATCCAAGATTGTGCTCAAGTTAAGGTAATAGAGCTGACATTTTATTGTGGTTTAAAACCAAGGGATGATATTTGGCAAAATGAAATGAAGTGAAATACAACAAAACTACCCCAACAAATAGCACTTACTGCATGCAGAAATCAAGTCAGTGCTTTTGTTAAGGTAATCTTGGTGTTGAACTCTGGAGCCACATTTGATGATAAACTCACAAACAGGACAACCCCAAAGAGAAGCACTTATGACATCAACAAACATTAGTGATTCCATTTGAGGTAACCTGCATGCGTTACAATCTTCTTCTGGTGGGTGATTCCATGAAAATCCTTTCTTTGATTGCCACAGAAGACTTTGTCACATTCACATTGCCCCAACATGTAGCACTTTCTGAGTCTATTCAAGATAGTGCTCAAGTTAAGGTAATAGAGCTGACATTTTATTGTGGTTTAAAACCAAGGGATGATATTTGGCAAAATGAAATGAAGTGAAATACAACAAAACTACCCCAACAAATAGCACTTACTGCATGCAGAAATCAAGTCAGTGCTTTTGTTAAGGTAATCTTGGTGTTGAACTCTGGAGCCACATTTGATGATAAACTCACAAACAGGACAACCCCAAAGAGAAGCACTTATGACATCAACAAACATCAGTGATTCCATTTGAAGTAACCTGCATGCGTTACAATCTTCTTCTGGTGGGTGATTCCATTAAAATCCTCTTTGATTGCCACAGAAGACTTTGTCACATTCACATTGCCCCAACATGTAGCACTTTCTGAGTCTATTCAAGATTGTGCTCAAGTTAAGGTAATAGAGCTGACATTTTATTGTGGTTTAAAACCAAGGGATGATAGTTGGCAAAATGAAATGAAGTTTAATACAAAAAAACTACCCCAACAAATAGCACTTACTGCATGCAGAAATCAAGTCAGTGCTTTTGTTAAGGTAATCTTGGTGTTGAACTCTGGAGCCACATTTGATGATAAACTCACAAACAGGACAACCCCAAAGAGAAGCACTTATGACATCAACAAACATCAGTGATTCCATTTGAGGTAACCTGCATGGGTTACACTCTTCATGTGGGTGATTGCATGAAAATCCCTTCTTTGATTGCCACAGAAGACTTTGTCACATTCACATTGCCGCAACATATAGCACTTTCTGAGACTATTCAAGATTGTGCTCAAGTTACGGTAATAGAGCTGACATCTGATTGTGTTCTTCAAGTTTTAAAACAAAGGGATGATATTTGGCAAAATGAAATGAAGTGAAATACAACAAAACTACCCCAACAAATAGCACTTACTGCATGCAGAAATCAAGTCAGTGCTTTTGTTAAGGTAATCTTGGTGTTGAACTCTGGAGCCACATTTGATGATAAACTCACAAACAGGACAACCCCAAAGAGAAGCACTTATGACATCAACAAACATCAGTGATTCCATTTGAGGTAACCTGCATGGGTTACACTCTTCATGTGGGTGATTCCATGAAAATCCTTTCTTTTATTGCCACAGAAGACTTTGTCACATTCACACTGCCCCAACATGTAGCACTTTCTGAGTCTATCCAAGATTGTGCTCAAGTTAAGGTAATAGAGCTGACATTTTATTGTGGATTAAAACCAAGGGATGATAGTTGGCAAAATGAAATGAAGTTAAATACAACAAAACTACCCCAACAAATAGCACTTACTGCATGCAGAAATCAAGTCAGTGCTTTTGTTAAGGTAATCTTGGTGTTGAACTCTGGAGCCACATTTGATGATAAACTCACAAACAGGACAACCCCAAAGAGAAGCACTTATGACATCAACAAACATCAGTGATTCCATTTGAAGTAACCTGCATGCGTTACAATCTTCTTCTGGTGGGTGATTCCATTAAAATCCTCTTTGATTGCCACAGAAGACTTTGTCACATTCACATTGCCCCAACATGTAGCACTTTCTGAGTCTATTCAAGATTGTGCTCAAGTTAAGGTAATAGAGCTGACATTTTATTGTGGTTTAAAACCAAGGGATGATAGTTGGCAAAATGAAATGAAGTTAAATACAACAAAACTACCCCAACAAATAGCACTTACTGCATGCAGAAATCAAGTCAGTGCTTTTGTTAAGGTAATCTTGGTGTTGAACTCTGGAGCCACATTTGATGATAAACTCACAAACAGGACAACCCCAAAGAGAAGCACTTATGACATCAACAAACATCAGTGATTCCATTTGAGGTAACCTGCATGGGTTACACTCTTCATGTGGGTGATTGCATGAAAATCCCTTCTTTGATTGCCACAGAAGACTTTGTCACATTCACATTGCCCCAACATGTAGCACTTTCTGAGTCTATTCAAGATTGTGCTCAAGTTACGGTAATAGAGCTGACATCTTATTGTGTTCTTCAAGTTTTAAAACAAAGGGATGATATTTGGCAAAATGAAATGAAGTGAAATACAACAAAACTACCCCAACAAATAGCACTTACTGCATGCAGAAATCAAGTCAGTGCTTTTGTTAAGGTAATCTTGGTGTTGAACTCTGGAGCCACATTTGATGATAAACTCACAAACAGGACAACCCCAAAGAGAAGCACTTATGACATCAACAAACATTAGTGATTCCATTTGAGGTAACCTGCATGCGTTACAATCTTCTTCTGGTGGGTGATTCCATGAAAATCCTTTCTTTTATTGCCACAGAAGACTTTGTCACATTCACACTGCCCCAACATGTAGCACTTTCTGAGTCTATTCAAGATTGTGCTCAAGTTAAGGTAATAGAGCTGACATTTTATTGTGGATTAAAACCAAGGGATGATATTTGGCAAAATGAAATGAAGTTAAATACAACAAAACTACCCCAACAAATAGCACTTACTGCATGCAGAAATCAAGTCAGTGCTTTTGTTTTGAGCCACATTTGATGATAAACTCACAAACAGGACAACCCCAAAGAGAAGCACTTATGACATCAACAAACATTAGTGATTCCATTTGAGGTAACCTGCATGCGTTACAATCTTCTTCTGGTGGGTGATTCCATGAAAATCCTTTCTTTGATTGCCACAGAAGACTTTGTCACATTCACATGCCCCAACATGTAGCACTTTCTGAGTCTATCAAGATTGTGCTCAAGTTAAGGTAATAGAGCTGACATTTTATTGTGGTTTAAAACCAAGGGATGATATTTGGCAAAATGAAATGAAGTTAAATACAACAAAACTACCCCAACAAATAGCACTTACTGCATGCAGAAATCAAGTCAGTGCTTTTGTTAAGGTAATCTGGTGTTGAACTCTGGAGCCACATTTGATGATAAACTCACAAACAGGACAACCCAAAGAGAAGCACTTATGACATCAACAACATCAGGTGATTCCATTTGAGGTAATCCATTGCACAGCTGCGCCCAGGTGTCAGCAGAGGCTTATAAAAGGAGCTTGAAGAGAAGGGCAGGCAGAAGCTGACCCTGCAGGAGAACGACACACTGCCGAGCAAAGGAGCAGGTGGGAGCTGCATGCCAGAACAGACGGCCTAGTACAGAGGATCAGGGCAGAGGGAGCCTCTGCCCGCGCCTGTAAGTAGCACTCTGCCTTGGAATAAAGTATCGGTCGTATGAAAGTCCTTCAAGAGGATCTTGGAGCAGAGAGGCTGGCGTCTTCCTACTTGTTTCTTTCAGCTGGGGATCGAAGAAGGTGTGCTGCAGACGGGTGGCTTCCACCAGGAGCATCATTTCTAAGCGGAGCTCAACCCCTGGTCCTAGTTGGTGACTTTTAAGACAATTGGTTAATTGCTGTTTTTAAAGGAAGAAGAAAAGGACTCTTTTATGGTGCCACTATTGCTGTGACTGTCCTTCTGTGGAATAAATCATCTGGAACTGGACTGTTTCACTGGTTGGGTTCTTGAGTTGTTTGCTCCCCCTTGTGATCAAGACAGAGCGTGGGGCCATATTGGCCACACACTTATGACATCAACAAACATTAGTGATTCCATTTGAGGTAACCTGCATGCGTTACAATCTTCTTCTGGTGGGTGATTCCATGAAAATCCTTTCTTTGATTGCCACAGAAGACTTTGTCACATTCACACTGCCCCAACATGTAGCACTTTCTGAGTCTATTCAAGATTGTGCTCAAGTTAAGGTAATAGAGCTGACATTTTATTGTGGATTAAAACCAAGGGATGATAGTTGGCAAAATGAAATGAAGTTAAATACAACAAAACTACCCCAACAAATAGCACTTACTGCATGCAGAAATCAAGTCAGTGCTTTTGTTAAGGTAATCTTGGTGTTGAACTCTGGAGCCACATTTGATGATAAACTCACAAACAGGACAACCCCAAAGAGAAGCACTTATGACATCAGCAAACATAAGTGATTCCATTTGAGGTAACCTGCATGCGTTACAATCTTCTTCTGGTGGGTGATTCCATGAAAATCCTTTCTTTGATTGCCACAGAAGACTTTGTCACATTCACACTGCCCCAACATGTAGCACTTTCTGAGTCTATCCAAGATTGTGCTCAAGTTAAGGTAATAGAGCTGACATTTTATTGTGGTTTAAAACCAAGGGATGATATTTGGCAAAATGAAATGAAGTGAAATACAACAAAAGCTACCCCAACAAATAGCACTTACTGCATGCAGAAATCAAGTCAGTGCTTTTGTTAAGGTAATCTTGGTGTTGAACTCTGGAGCCACATTTGATGATAAACTCACAAACAGGACAACCCCAAAGAGAAGCACTTATGACATCAGCAAACATTAGTGATTCCATTTGAGGTAACCTGCATGGGTTACAATCTTCATGTCAGTGCTCTTCTCATGTAGAAATCCTGCAGAGAATAACAGTCCATAGTCAAGATCATCCATTCTTACACCAGTATCTCCATAGTCCAGAAGAATCTTTCATTTCTGTTCTCTGTCCCCCTGTGAAAACCTTTTGACCCAGTTGGTGCATCTTATATCCTGAATGGACCCATTTCAAATAAACTCCACCTTCTTGTGAAAAAAGTTTCAATGGGTTATAGGATTGTCATCTAACGACTGTTAAACGATCAAGTAGAAACCACCGTCATGTGATGAGAATGGGCCGTTAAGGATTGCTGAGTGGTCAATCGGCTTTAAACCTGTTTACTTGGCTGGAGTTTTTTTCTACTGGCTAAAATGGCCTCTGCTACCATAAAACATTTAACAAAAAACTGGATTTAAGAATACTTTTAAAAAGAAGCTCATCAAGATTATCCCCATTTTGAGCTAAATGTGACACAATTACCCCAATAAATAGCACTTACTGAATGTACAAATCATGTCAGTGCATGTGTTCAAGTAAACTTGGTGCCTACAATGGGGTGTTTTGGGTATTTATTGATGGCAAAGAGCTCACAATGGACAAGATCCATCAGAAATTAACTTTGGTGTCTCCCTGAGCTTTAATATTTATGTTCTAAGTGATCCAGTAAAAATCCCTTCTTTGATTGCCACAGAAGACTTTGTCACATTCACATTGCCCCAACATGTAGCACTTTCTGAGTCTATTCAAGATAGTGCTCAAGTTACGGTAATAGAGCTGACATTTTATTGTGGTTTAAAACCAAGGGATGATATTTGGCAAAATGAAATGAAGTGAAATACAACAAAACTATCCCAACAAATAGCACTTACTGCATGCAGAAATCAAGTCAGTGCTTTTGTTAAGGTAATCTTGGTGTTGAACTCTGGAGCCACATTTGATGATAAACTCACAAACAGGACAACCCCAAAGAGAAGCACTTATGACATCAACAAACATCAGTGATTCCATTTGAGGTAACCTGCATGGGTTACACTCTTCTGGTGGGTGATTCCATGAAAATCCCTTCTTTGATTGCCACAGAAGACTTTGTCACATTCACACTGCCCCAACATGTAGCACTTTCTGAGTCTATCCAAGATTGTGCTCAAGTTAAGGTAATAGAGCTGACATTTTATAGTGGTTTAAAACCAAGGGATGATAGTTGGCAAAATTAAATGAAGTTAAATACAACAAAACTACCCCAACAAATAGCACTTACTGCATGCAGAAATCAAGTCAGTGCTTTTGTTTTGAGCCACATTTGATGATAAACTCACAAACAGGACAACCCCAAAGAGAAGCACTTATGACATCAACAAACATTAGTGATTCCATTTGAGGTAACCTGCATGCGTTACAATCTTCTTCTGGTGGGTGATTCCATGAAAATCCTTTCTTTGATTGCCACAGAAGACTTTGTCACATTCACACTGCCCCAACATGTAGCACTTTCTGAGTCTATCCAAGATTGTGCTCAAGTTAAGGTAATAGAGCTGACATTTTATAGTGGTTTAAAACCAAGGGATGATAGTTGGCAAAATGAAATGAAGTTAAATACAACAAAACTACCCCAACAAATAGCACTTACTGCATGCAGAAATCAAGTCAGTGCTTTTGTTAAGGTAATCTTGGTGTTGAACTCTGGAGCCACATTTGATGATAAACTCACAAACAGGACAACCCCAAAGAGAAGCACTTATGACATCAACAAACATTAGTGATTCCATTTGAGGTAACCTGCATGGGTTACACTCTTCATGTGGGTGATTGCATGAAAATCCCTTCTTTGATTGCCACAGAAGACTTTGTCACATTCACATTGCCGCAACATATAGCACTTTCTGAGTCTATTCAAGATTGTGCTCAAGTTACGGTAATAGAGCTGACATCTGATTGTGTTCTTCAAGTTTTAAAACAAAGGGATGATATTTGGCAAAATGAAATGAAGTGAAATACAACAAAACTACCCCAACAAATAGCACTTACTGCATCCAGAAATCAAGTCAGTGCTTTTGTTAAGGTAATCTTGGTGTTGAACTCTGGAGCCACATTTGATGATAAACTCACAAACAGGACAACCCCAAAGAGAAGCACTTATGACATCAACAAACATCAGTGATTCCATTTGAGGTAACCTGCATGGGTTACACTCTTCATGTGGGTGATTCCATGAAAATCCTTTCTTTTATTGCCACAGAAGACTTTGTCACATTCACACTGCCCCAACATGTAGCACTTTCTGAGTCTATCCAAGATTGTGCTCAAGTTAAGGTAATAGAGCTGACATTTTATTGTGGTTTAAAACCAAGGGATGATAGTTGGCAAAATGAAATGAAGTTAAATACAACAAAACTACCCCAACAAATAGCACTTACTGCATGCAGAAATCAAGTCAGTGCTTTTGTTAAGGTAATCTTGGTGTTGAACTCTGGAGCCACATTTGATGATAAACTCACAAACAGGACAACCCCAAAGAGAAGCACTTATGACATCAGCAAACATAAGTGATTCCATTTGAGGTAACCTGCATGCGTTACAATCTTCTTCTGGTGGGTGATTCCATGAAAATCCTTTCTTTGATTGCCACAGAAGACTTTGTCACATTCACACTGCCCCAACATGTAGCACTTTCTGAGTCTATCCAAGATTGTGCTCAAGTTAAGGTAATAGAGCTGACATTTTATTGTGGTTTAAAACCAAGGGATGATATTTGGCAAAATGAAATGAAGTGAAATACAACAAAGCTACCCCAACAAATAGCACTTACTGCATGCAGAAATCAAGTCAGTGCTTTTGTTAAGGTAATCTTGGTGTTGAACTCTGGAGCCACATTTGATGATAAACTCACAAACAGGACAACCCCAAAGAGAAGCACTTATGACATCAGCAAACATTAGTGATTCCATTTGAGGTAACCTGCATGGGTTACAATCTTCATGTCAGTGCTCTTCTCATGTAGAAATCCTGCAGAGAATAACAGTCCATAGTCAAGATCATCCATTCTTACACCAGTATCTCCATAGTCCAGAAGAATCTTTCATTTCTGTTCTCTGTCCCCCTGTGAAAACCTTTTGACCCAGTTGGTGCATCTTATATCCTGAATGGACCCATTTCAAATAAACTCCACCTTCTTGTGAAAAAAAGTTTCAATGGGTTATAGGATTGTCATCTAACGACTGTTAAACGATCAAGTAGAAACCACCGTCATGTGATGAGAATGGGCCGTTAAGGATTGCTGAGTGGTCAATCGGCTTTAAACCTGTTTACTTGGCTGGAGTTTTTTTCTACTGGCTAAAATGGCCTCTGCTACCATAAAACATTTAACAAAAAACTGGATTTAAGAATACTTTTAAAAAGAAGCTCATCAAGATTATCCCCATTTTGAGCTAAATGTGACACAATTACCCCAATAAATAGCACTTACTGAATGTACAAATCATGTCAGTGCATGTGTTCAAGTAAACTTGGTGCCTACAATGGGGTGTTTTGGGTATTTATTGATGGCAAAGAGCTCACAATGGACAAGATCCATCAGAAATTAACTTTGGTGTCTCCCTGAGCTTTAATATTTATGTTCTAAGTGATCCAGTAAAAATCCCTTCTTTGATTGCCACAGAAGACTTTGTCACATTCACATTGCCCCAACATGTAGCACTTTCTGAGTCTATTCAAGATAGTGCTCAAGTTACGGTAATAGAGCTGACATTTTATTGTGGTTTAAAACCAAGGGATGATATTTGGCAAAATGAAATGAAGTGAAATACAACAAAACTATCCCAACAAATAGCACTTACTGCATGCAGAAATCAAGTCAGTGCTTTTGTTAAGGTAATCTTGGTGTTGAACTCTGGAGCCACATTTGATGATAAACTCACAAACAGGACAACCCCAAAGAGAAGCACTTATGACATCAACAAACATCAGTGATTCCATTTGAGGTAACCTGCATGGGTTACACTCTTCATGTGGGTGATTGCATGAAAATCCCTTCTTTGATTGCCACAGAAGACTATGTCACATTCACACTGCCCCAACATGTAGCACTTTCTGAGTCTATCCAAGATTGTGCTCAAGTTAAGGTAATAGAGCTGACATTTTATAGTGGTTTAAAACCAAGGGATGATAGTTGGCAAAATTAAATGAAGTTAAATACAACAAAACTACCCCAACAAATAGCACTTACTGCATGCAGAAATCAAGTCAGTGCTTTTGTTTTGAGCCACATTTGATGATAAACTCACAAACAGGACAACCCCAAAGAGAAGCACTTATGACATCAACAAACATTAGTGATTCCATTTGAGGTAACCTGCATGCGTTACAATCTTCTTCTGGTGGGTGATTCCATGAAAATCCTTTCTTTGATTGCCACAGAAGACTTTGTCACATTCACACTGCCCCAACATGTAGCACTTTCTGAGTCTATCCAAGATTGTGCTCAAGTTAAGGTAATAGAGCTGACATTTTATAGTGGTTTAAAACCAAGGGATGATAGTTGGCAAAATGAAATGAAGTTAAATACAACAAAACTACCCCAACAAATAGCACTTACTGCATGCAGAAATCAAGTCAGTGCTTTTGTTAAGGTAATCTTGGTGTTGAACTCTGGAGCCACATTTGATGATAAACTCACAAACAGGACAACCCCAAAGAGAAGCACTTATGACATCAACAAACATTAGTGATTCCATTTGAGGTAACCTGCATGGGTTACACTCTTCATGTGGGTGATTGCATGAAAATCCCTTCTTTGATTGCCACAGAAGACTTTGTCACATTCACATTGCCGCAACATATAGCACTTTCTGAGTCTATTCAAGATTGTGCTCAAGTTACGGTAATAGAGCTGACATCTGATTGTGTTCTTCAAGTTTTAAAACAAAGGGATGATATTTGGCAAAATGAAATGAAGTGAAATACAACAAAACTACCCCAACAAATAGCATTTACTGCATCCAGAAATCAAGTCAGTGCTTTTGTTAAGGTAATCTTGGTGTTGAACTCTGGAGCCACATTTGATGATTAAACTCACAAACAGGACAACCCCAAAGAGAAGCACTTATGACATCAACAAACATCAGTGATTCCATTTGAGGTAACCTGCATGGGTTACACTCTTCATGTGGGTGATTCCATGAAAATCCTTTCTTTTATTGCCACAGAAGACTTTGTCACATTCACACTGCCCCAACATGTAGCACTTTCTGAGTCTATCCAAGATTGTGCTCAAGTTAAGGTAATAGAGCTGACATTTTATTGTGGATTAAAACCAAGGGATGATAGTTGGCAAAATGAAATGAAGTTAAATACAACAAAACTACCCCAACAAATAGCACTTACTGCATGCAGAAATCAAGTCAGTCCTTTTGTTAAGGTAATCTTGGTGTTGAACTCTGGAGCCACATTTGATGATAAACTCACAAACAGGACAACCCCAAAGAGAAGCACTTATGACATCAACAAACATTAGTGATTCCATTTGAGGTAACCTGCATGGGTTACAATCTTCATGTCAGTGCTCTTCTCATGTAGAAATCCTGCAGAGAATAACAGTCCATTGTCAAGACCATCCATTCTTACACCAGTATCTCCATAGTCCAGAAGAATCTTTCATTTCTGTTCTCTGTCCCCCTGTGAAAACCTTTTGACCCAGTTGGTGCATCTTATATCCTGAATGGACCCATTTCAAATAAACTCCACCTTCTTGTGAAAAAAGTTTCAATGGGTTATAGGATTGTCATCTAACGACTGTTAAACGATCAAGTAGAAACCACCGTCATGTGATGAGAATGGGCCGTTAAGGATTGCTGAGTGGTCAATCGGCTTTAAACCTGTTTACTTGGCTGGAGTTTTTTTCTACTGGCTAAAATGGCCTCTGCTACCATAAAACATTTAACAAAAAACTGGATTTAAGAATACTTTTAAAAAGAAGCTCATCAAGATTATCCCCATTTTGAGCTAAATGTGACACAATTACCCCAATAAATAGCACTTACTGAATGTACAAATCATGTCAGTGCATGTGTTCAAGTAAACTTGGTGCCTACAATGGGGTGTTTTGGGTATTTATTGATGGCAAAGAGCTCACAATGGACAAGATCCATCAGAAATTAACTTTGGTGTCTCCCTGAGCTTTAATATTTATGTTCTAAGTGATCCAGTAAAAATCCCTTCTTTGATTGCCACAGAAGACTTTGTCACATTCACATTGCCCCAACATGTAGCACTTTCTGAGTCTATTCAAGATAGTGCTCAAGTTACGGTAATAGAGCTGACATTTTATTGTGGTTTAAAACCAAGGGATGATATTTGGCAAAATGAAATGAAGTGAAATACAACAAAACTATCCCAACAAATAGCACTTACTGCATGCAGAAATCAAGTCAGTGCTTTTGTTAAGGTAATCTTGGTGTTGAACTCTGGAGCCACATTTGATGATAAACTCACAAACAGGACAACCCCAAAGAGAAGCACTTATGACATCAACAAACATTAGTGATTCCATTTGAGGTAACCTGCATGCGTTACAATCTTCTTCTGGTGGGTGATTCCATGAAAATCCTTTCTTTGATTGCCACAGAAGACTTTGTCACATTCACACTGCCCCAACATGTAGCACTTTCTGAGTCTATCCAAGATTGTGCTCAAGTTAAGGTAATAGAGCTGACATTTTATAGTGGTTTAAAACCAAGGGATGATAGTTGGCAAAATGAAATGAAGTTAAATACAACAAAACTACCCCAACAAATAGCACTTACTGCATGCAGAAATCAAGTCAGTGCTTTTGTTAAGGTAATCTTGGTGTTGAACTCTGGAGCCACATTTGATGATAAACTCACAAACAGGACAACCCCAAAGAGAAGCACTTGTTACACAGGGGAAAATGTGTTTCTTTTGTATTTATTTTCACTTGTTTGTTGTGTTTTGCATGCTTGGATTGTTTTGGTTTTTCTGCTTTCCCCTTTAACAACCCAAACACAATGGGCTGAGGCTGGTTGACTGAGGAGGTGGAGCTCACTAATTGCACAGCTGCGCCCAGGTGTCAGCAGAGGCTTATAAAAGGAGCTTGAAGAGAAGGGCAGGCAGAAGCTGACCCTGCAGGAGAACGACACACTGCCGAGCAAAGGAGCAGGTGGGAGCTGCATGCCAGAACAGACGGCCTAGTACAGAGGATCAGGGCAGAGGGAGCCTCTGCCCGCGCCTGTAAGTAGCACTCTGCCTTGGAATAAAGTATCGGTCGTATGAAAGTCCTTCAAGAGGATCTTGGAGCAGAGAGGCTGGCGTCTTCCTACTTGTTTCTTTCAGCTGGGGATCGAAGAAGGTGTGCTGCAGACGGGTGGCTTCCACCAGGAGCATCATTTCTAAGCGGAGCTCAACCCCTGGTCCTAGTTGGTGACTTTTAAGACAATTGGTTAATTGCTGTTTTTAAAGGAAGAAGAAAAGGACTCTTTTATGGTGCCACTATTGCTGTGACTGTCCTTCTGTGGAATAAATCATCTTGAACTGGACTGTTTCACTGGTTGGGTTCTTGAGTTGTTTGCTCCCCCTTGTGATCAAGACAGAGCGTGGGGCCATATTGGCCACAGCTTATTTTGGCGTTGTTGACAGGATCACAAGTAGGGAGCAAGCACTCATACCCAAAGGTAAGACCGCAACATGATGATGCCAGTCTTCCCTGGTGCACCTTGGGTGCCCAAGTACAAAGGGATTGAAGGTGAACTTAAATATGTGGACTGGAAAGAACAAGTACAAGGACTTTTAAATGCTCAGGAATTAACAGAGTCAAGGAAGGTGGACATTTTAATAGGGGCTTTAGCTGGAGAAGCAAAGCAACAAGTGAATGTTTTAGATGAGACTGAACGAGATCAGGTCTGTAAAATTTTTAAGCATTTGGACACATTGTATGGTGATAATACTCCAGTTGCTGTGTTAAGGTCACATTTTTTTGGTTGCATTCAGAAACCTGATGAATCTGTAAAGTCCTTTACTTTAAGGTTGCGAGAACTGATGCTGCAGGTTGCGGCAGCGCAGCTCTACTGATGCACCTACCGACGCAAATTTATTGGACCAGATGCTACTTGGCCTGCGTGAGGGTCCTCTGTCTCACACACTCCGAGCCTATGTGCGACACAATCCTAGGGAGGACTTTGCCGCCGTTCATCGAGAAGCACTACAGCTTGAAGAGGAACATAACGGCTCTCAAAGACTACAGAGTATGTGTTTTGCAGTAGGTGAGTCAACACAGAAGCAATCGTTATCTGACTCCAACTGGAAAGAAGAACTCAAAAAGGAAATAATGCATAATGTTAAAGAACAAATGAAAGAGTTGGCCAAAGAAGTAATTAATGATATCAGACCCCTTTTACAACAAAATCAGGTGGATGTTGCTGCTTCAGGGGCGTCAAGACCACTACAAAGACGGCCTGGGTATTCCCGTGGCTGGACTAGAGATGGACAACCTATCTGCAGGCAGTGTAAGCGGGCAGGTCATATTGCCAGGTTTTGCCAAGCAGCTGATGGGGAACAGTCGGCTTTAAACTAGGTAACCCTACTGCTGAGGCCCAAGCAGTGGGGATGGGGTGTATAACTAACGACCAAGGGGCCGCAACACCATTCATTGGTAAATGTCCTACCATAGAGTTATCTATGGGTGGAGTGAGAATGACAGCTTTGCTGGATACTGGTTCTCAAGTGACATTGGTCCAGCAACAAGTAATGGACTCTTATTTCCCTCAAATGAAAAGTGATAAGTCTTTGGTGTTTACATTAAAAGCTGCTAATGGCCTCACCATCCCATATTCTGGGTATGCTATTATGGACTTTGAGGTGGAAGGACTTAAAATACCTGAAAAAGGTGTTGTGATTGTAAAGGACGACTGTTCTACCCACCCACTTATTGTGGGCATGAATGTTATTGGGGCTTGTTGGGACACTGTTTTTAAAGGTGGAACGTCAGCTCTCTCCCCTCAGAAGTGGAAGTCTCATCAGGCCTGGGAAGAGGCATTTGCTGTCTGCCAGAGGATTTCTGCCACTAGGATGGAGGGGGATTCCCTAGGTTGCGTCCGACCTGCCTGCCGCCAGGGAATACAGGTACCACCTAACTGTGAAATAATGATTTGGGGCCGTGCTTCACAGAAGATGAGGTCCAGGAATGGGCCGGTGTTGGTGGAGGCAATACGTGGATCAGGACAATGGGGGGCAGCAAGAACTTTGTCGGTGGTTGATCGGGGTCGCCTTCCCGTCAGGGTCTGCAACCCCCACCCATATCCATTACAAATAGGGCCCTATGAGAAGTTGGGCCGACTGTATCAAGTGGAGGAGACTGAAATCCAGGGTGCTGGTGACCTTAGTCTAACTATGGGATTGGATGGGGTGGTCGAAGTTGGTGTTACCAAAGCTGTAGAGATGGAAGAATCCAACAGCTGTGAAGAGGTGAACAAACTCCTAACTTCTGTGGTTTTACCCCCAGAACAGAAGGTGGAGCTTCAGGCCTTTCTGCAGAGGTGGAAAAAGGTGTTTTCAGTGGATGAAGAAGATGTTGGCAGAACAGACTTGGTCCAGCATAGCATACACACAGGAAATGTAGCACCTATCAAACAGAGGTACCGACCCTTGCCTCCTTTAATGTATAAAGAAATGAAGACATTGCTGGCAGATATGCTGAATAAAAGGGTTATCCGTGAGAGCAAGAGCCCATGGGCCGCACCTATCGTTCTGGTGAGGAAGAAGGATGGAAGTCTGCGGTTTTGTGTAGACTACAGAAGGCTTAATGCTGTCACTCATAAGGATGCCTTTCCCCTTCCTAGGATTGAGGAGACCTTGACATCTTTAACAAAGGCTGAATGGTTTTCAACGCTGGATCTGGCCAGCGGCTACTGGCAGGTTGAGATGGATCCTAAAGACCGAGAGAAGACTGCATTTACCACGCCACTTGGCCTCTTTGAGTTTGAACGCATGCCGTTTGGGCTCTGTAATGCTCCTGCCACATTTCAGCGTTTAATGCAGCAATGTTTAAACAGCCAACTTACAGATTCTGCCTTGGTCTATTTGGATGACATCATTATATATTCACCAGACTTTTCCTCCCATCTACAACACCTCGAAACTGTCTTCCAGAGACTTTGGCAGCATGGTCTGAAACTTAGATTGGACAAATGCAAGTTTTTCCAGTCGCAGGTAAAGTTTCTTGGCCACCTTGTTGATCCAAATGGGGTGAGACCCGACCCTGAAAAAGTTTGTGCTGTCAAGAATTACCCTGTTCCAAATACCGTTCGCCAGGTCAGAGCTTTTCTGGGCCTGGCTGGGTATTACAGAAGGTTTGTCCCTGGTTTCGCCAAAATGGCCCGCCCTTTGAACTCCTTGTTGACTGGGATACCTGCTAATAAGAAGTCAGAAATAAAGGTTATTTGGTCAGCTGACTGTCAGAAAGCATTTGAACAGTTAAAGACTGCACTTGCACAAGCCCCTGTTTTGGCTTATGCTGATTTCTCCCTACCATTTGTGCTTTATACGGATGCAAGTAAACAAGGTTTGGGTGCCATCTTAGCTCAGGTGCAAAGTGGTAGAGAACATGTGATAGCCTATGCTAGTCGAAGTTTGCATCCTGCTGAACGGAACGATGCAAATTACAGCTCTTTCAAGCTGGAACTTCTGGCTTTAAAGTGGGCCATCACCGAAAAGTTTAGAGACTACCTCACAGGAGCCAAGTTTACAGTCTTTACAGATAACAATCCAGTGGCACACCTTCAAACTGCTCACCTGGGGGCAACAGAACAACGCTGGGTAGCGCAGTTAGCCTCTTTCGATTTTGTTGTAAAATATCGGGCAGGGAAGGAAAATGTTAATGCTGATGCCTTGTCCAGATATCCTGCAGACACAGCACCAGAGGTCCAAGCTGCCTATGTGACTAATGCAGCAGCTTCTCCAGATCCTCAGGAGCCTGGACTACAGACACAGGACTGGAAGACTGCTCAAGAGTCGGATATGGACCTGAAGGTTGTGCAAAGGTATGTGAGACTGGGGACTTTACCTCAAGCACAAACCAGAAAGGATTTGTCAGTTATCACCTGCAGAATTTTGAAACAGTGGAGGAAACTCGTACTCCGGGATGGTGTTGTTTGTCGAAAAGTAACAGACTGTAAAACGAATGAAACTCTTTTCCAAGTTGTATGCCCCACCAGCAAGCGCAGAGAGGTGTGGGAGAAGTACCATCAAGCAACTGCCCATGCAGGAGTGGAAAGGACTTTGTCCAGAATCCGCCAGTTCTTCTATTGGCCCAATATGGAGAAGGAGGTGCATCAGTTTCAGTTGGGCTGCGTTGCCTGCAGCCTGCAAAACAGGGGGGAGCCTAAGGCCCCACTGCACCCTATATCTGTGTCTTACCCCCTTGAGGTTATAGGCCTAGATTTTCTTTCTCTGGGTAGACCTACAGATAGGTACCAGAATATCTTGGTCATGACCGATTGGTTCACACGCTACTCTTGGGCCGTTCCAACCAAGGATCAAACTGCCAGTACAACAGTTCAGGTGCTATGGTCACAGGTGATACAGACGTTTGGTTGCCCAGACAGATTTCATACAGATAGAGGGCCAAATTTTGAGTCCGCTCTAATGCAAGAGCTCTGTAAGTGCTACGGTATCACGGTACCACTCCGTATCACCCCTCAGGGAACGGAGGTGTGGAGAGGATGAACCAAACTCTCTTGAATATGTTGCGGTCTCTTGGAGCAGAGAGACAACACAGGTGGCCAGAGTACTTACCTGAACTGTTGCAGGCTTATAACAACACTATCCATGGCTCTACAGGCTATGCCCCTTCATTTTTGATGTTTGGTAGACACTTGAGACAGCCTGTGGATGTGGGTTTAGGAGTGGGACCATCACACTCTCAGCATGACATGGAAGGATGGGTCAAAGACCATCATGCAAAGTTGTCCTTTGCTTATGAAATTGCTAAACAGCACATGGCAAAAACTGCTTGTTGTAGCAAAAAGCAATATGACAAGAAAATGCAAGCTCTGCCTTTGGCACCTGGTGAGAGGGTGTGGGTGAGGGACAGAAATAGGAAGGGACAAGGTAAATTGCATCCAGGGTGGAATGACGAACCTCATGTTATCTTGGAGCAAGTAGGTGCAACAGGGGTGGTTTATAAAGTCCAGCCAGAAAAGGGAGGCCGTGAAAAGATGCTACACCGGAACGCATTGAAACTTTGTATTGCTCCTTTAAAGGCAGAAACCCAGCCGGTAGCTAATAAGGAGACTGTTGTAGAGACTAGCATAGCTCCCCCATTTTACGGTGTGATGCTCACCCCCTCAGCCCCATTCCAGGAAGAGGTTTTAGGACCTCGACGCTCCACAAGAGCAAACCTAGGACGACCTCCTGTTTACTATAGACCAGAAGACTAGTGACAGGGACTGTCACTGTAAAAGTGTGCGGGGATGTTACACAGGGGAAAATGTGTTTCTTTTGTATTTATTTTCACTTGTTGTGTTTTGCATGCTTGGATTGTTTTGGTTTTTCTGCTTTCCCCTTTAACAACCCAAACGCAATGGGCTGAGGCTGGTTGACTGAGGAGGTGGAGCTCACTAATTGCACAGCTGCGCTTAGGTGTCAGCAGAGGCTTATAAAAGGAGCTTGAAGAGAAGGGCAGGCAGAAGCTGACCCTGCAGGAGAACGACACACTGCCGAGCAAAGGAGCAGGTGGGATCTGCATGCCAGAACAGACGGCCTAGTACAGAGGATCAGGGCAGAGGGAGCCTCTGCCCGCGCCTGTAAGTAGCACTCTGCTTTGGAATAAAGTATTTGTCGGATGAAAGTCCTTCAAGAGGATCTTGGAGCAGAGAGGCTGGCGTCTTCCTACTTGTTTCTTTCAGCTGGGGATCGAAGGTGTGCTGCAGACGGGCGGCCTCCACCAGGCGCATCATTTCTAAGCGGAGCTCAACCCCTGGTCCTCGTTGGTGACTTTTAAGACAATTGGTTAATTGCTGTTTTTAAAGGAAGAAGAAAAGGACTCTTTTATGGTGCCACTATTGCTGTGACTGTCCTTCTGTGGAATAAATCATCTTGAACTGGACTGTTTCACTGGTTGGGTTCTTGAGTTGTTTGCTCCCCCTTGTGATCAAGACAGAGCGTGGGGCCATATTGGCCACACATATGTCGCAGTACGGAACCCTTGGCCAGCATTTCACAGACTCGCTCCGTCCCTTCAGGCTTTTGCTGTGTGGATCTGGCAATCTGACACCATCAACCATCAACTTACTCTTAAAACGATCTTGTAGTACGTTATCTAAAGAAGAAAAATACGTGGAGAACTCGTCAGTTTCGCTGTTTGCGTCCGCCATTGTGTTCGCCTTTTGCCTACCAGTCCGGCGCGCATGCGTGAAAAACCCGCATCAAAACAATAACAATGAACTGGTCTATATATATAGACTCTAGCCCAGGGGCTCCCATCCTGACTCCAGCCCAGGGGCCCCCATCCTCCTAAATCCGGCCCTGCGCATATGAAACACACACACACCTATCTGTGTGCCGTGAGCTGATTCACGCGAACAATTTTTTAAACAGAGAATGGTTTGCAACCAATCAGAAGCCTCCCTTGTATAAGCCTGCTGCTATAACACCTTCCTCCAACAGACAAAGAGCCTTTCTCTCCTGCAGCTTCAGACCCTTTCGGACTTTCTCCTGACAAGCTGCTCAGACCACCTCGTCCTGGAGCAGACCAGGAAACCATTTCGGACCATGGGCCCTGCACGGGCCTGACCGATACACAAGCCAGCGTCTGAAGGAAGGTACCCGGACCAGCTTTGCTTGACCCAGGGTCTGCTAAACTCGTCTGCCTGCTTGAATGGAGGAGCTCCCCAGCATTGGAGGAACTGCTGGGATAGAGCTAAGTTTCACTCTGACTTCTGCGCAAACCAGCCGCAAAGTAAGGAATGCCAAAACAGCTTTGTTCATTTTTGTCAGCTGTTGCAGGAAAGCAGATGCGAGACGGTGGATGCCTTCCCTCACCAGACAAGCTGAGCGATCAGACTATTAAATGGACATCAGTCGAGGCCTCCAAGCTATCCCGACCACGCGTTGCCAAGCTGCCCGACAACGCTGTTTGCTCATAGCTGCAGAGCTAAACGCCTTGCCGCTGCTGAACAACCAACAACCTCCCTGCTTTCAAGGCTCCTTCCTTGGAATGGCCAAACTGGACAAAACTCACACGGTTAAAAGACAGGTTTGGGCAGGGAGAGCTGAGGGTGAAGGTAAAAGGATTATTGGGAAATGTTTGTAACTCGTTGGCCACATGGTGCCTTTAGAACAAAGGGCTAATGGAGGTAGCTCACGCTAGCCGTATTGCTAATATCATTTGAGTGTGTTTTTATGGTGATAATAAAGGTTAGCTCCACAAGGGTTTCATACATTGATGGGACATTAATGTTTACGTTATCCAGCCCACTCGTTATGACTAAAAATAAAGCTAAAGCTCTTATTTGTTAGTGTCGAATGTCCGCTAGCCAAAATGCTATTAGCCTTGCTAGCATCCGGTTCCAGACATTTCAAAAGGACCTAGTTTTAAAGTATAAAGCTTAACCGTTCTGCTCGACCATCCTTCGATGGTGCTGTAAGCCTTATCCCTGCATTAATATTGAATATTAATGTTGGTGTAAAGTCAATTTTGATAACTTTATGCTGTAACCTTCTAGCCACCACTTTGCTACATCGACCCCAGACGCCCGGAGGGAGAATCGCATTAACAAACTCGGTCACAAGGGTTTAAATGATTTTACTGGGCAAATAAGTCTTTAGAATATTATTTACTCAAAATAATGTTCTGGTTGACTTGGGCTTTGCATTGTGAATGGATTGAAACACATGCCAAATGTTTTTAACTCCATTTCATGTTTTTTTAATCAGATCTGCAGTGAACAAGGATTCACCGAATTATTCTGATTATGACCAACCACTCTTGTTTTGTCTTTTGTTTGTTTTTGCATGTAAATAGTTCCTTAGCTTAGCTTCTTTTATCTTTATTTTGCTTAGTAGTTTAGTTAAGTTTCACTAGCCTAGTAGAGAGGGTTTGTTAATCGAAATATTGTGTTAATTCAGATAAACAGCATTACATAGTGATGTTCTCTGGATGTTCATTTTATTTCTGTTATTAAAGTCTTGGGCTTGAAAAGAAGTTGTCACTCCTTTATTCTATGTGTGTGCAGGTTTTTCTGTTAAAAGATCGCTAGTGCTCGAATTAATCCCTTTCAACCATTGTCTTGATATCAGCTTAAGAGCTTATCATCACCAGACAATACTTAACAGAGGGTTATTTAATACACATTAAATAACTTTAAACAGTAAATAATTGCACAACACCTCTCTGCTCCTGTCCTCCCCGAACCTCTTTTGCTTTGTGCTCTCTTGTCTGTATGCCGCTTAACTCTTTCAGAGCCTTTTTCTGAAAATCATCCAAATTTCGATCCCATGAATCTGGTCAGCTGCTCGCTCAACGCAATTTTCTCAACAAGAAAACCAGGCACACAGGAGCCAGGCTGTCCTCAAGTGACACATGCAGTGGGATACACCCTGGATTCCTGGTGGAAGTTGGTGTGTGTCTCTCTATGTTGTCCATTGAGGATGTGGCAGATGCATACATAATTGGATTCATGATAACAGGATTTCGGCATATTGTATCTGCCGATAACCTGATATATTGGACATTTTGCAAGATCTCGGCGGCAGTTTTGGCATTTATGAGGGTGCCGGGAATGTGTGATGGTTTGAATCGAGGTTTACACACCCAGACTCACATGCTTTGTGAGATAAACCGCAAGCTGTATGCGATCACAGCATCGCATGCTGGCTGTGGTGTGAACTCGGTGTAATGGAAAAGACCCCAGGGAAGAGGCTGGCTTTATCTCAACTCTCCTGGATGTTATACAAAAAATATGCTCTACCCATGCCCGCCTGCCATGTCATGAATGGGTATTAATGACAGCCGTGACCTGCCAAAAAGCTCCTACTGAACTGCTGATAAACACACCATCAGAGACTATTGCTGGGTGGGTGGGGGAGCTATTGGTCAAAAATGAGCCTACACTGATGCACACATCCACACGAACATAGTGATAAATACACCTCCCTTATGACTCACTGCCTTCACTGTGTACATTATGCTTTGTATGTTATGCTGTGTATGTATGTTGCTTTTTGTGCTGAGGGTTTTTTTGTCTTCAATATCCTACTGTCTACTGATAATATATCCTCAACCATCCCAATGTATACCTGTTCTATATTCTGCCAAAAGGCAGCACCTTCAGGGCAGCAAGGCCTCAGTTAACCTGGATTGTACTGAAACACAAGGAATAATAAAGCAATTAAATTAAAATAAATAAGTGAGAGACCAGAATTTTCCATCTTCCATTTTAGTTTCAAATAATGTTTTTATAACAGATTTGACCTGAAGCATTAATAGATATCTTGGAATTCCTTAATCTATATATTAAAGTTATAGTAAATAAATAAATTACAGGATCAATTTTCCATCTTCCATTTTAGTTTCAAATAATGTTTTTATAACAGATTTGACCTGAAGCATCAATAGATATCTTGGAATTCCTTAATCTACATATTAAAGTTATAGTAAATAAAAAAAATAGGAAAACTAAATAATTAAACTAGGCTCATTGTTTCTGCCTCATTAAACCAGAAGAAAGCCTGATAAGCTCAAATGGAGTGGGAATGAAAGTGAAAGAAAGGGAGAAACCAAATCAGTGAATCATAAAGATAAAACTTAATTTAGAGATGGCTTAGCAGTGCCAGTGTTCTTAAGTACAGACGAAGATGGCTTCCAATTATACACAGTGGTGCAGGAGTAAGGGAGTTTATCCTGCAATTGGTGTGTTGCTGGTTCAATCCCCTGCAGAGGGACCGGTGGTGCTGATGTATGGCAGCCTCGCTTATGTCGCTACAAACATAGCTCAACACTGTCAGGGTGTAAATGGGTGAATGACTGACTGTAGTGGGAAGTGCTTTGGGGTCGTCCGACTAGTGAAAGTGCTGTACAAGTACAAGTCACTTACCATTTAAACCTAACTAAATATTGAGAAGTAACTGGATTACTAGCCAGCCACAATTTGCCCATATCCAGCACGTATAAATCTCAGCTGTATCCAACCAAACTGACTCATGGCCCAGCAGCAACCACAGCAGAAAATAAAGACCCACCAGAGTAATCTTATTACTGAACTGTCATTATCCTTTAACCTAGTGGCACCACAGCTATTGCCAAGGATTGGTATTCCTGTTGTCTGTTTAACTCAGCCTTAATTTATTAGTGATGGGGAGGCGTTTTGGAAAAAAGAAAAACTAAAAACTACCATCTAATGTAGAACAGATTACTAGATCAATGTGTGCTTCTGTGCTTTTTTGTTTCTCTTGTTGTGTCTCTGTTCTGTCTTCTGTAACCCCAGTCGGTCGAGGCAGATGACCGTTCATACTGAGCCCGGTTCTGCCGGAGGTTTTTTTTCCCGTTAATGGGTGGTTTTTCTTCCCACTGTCGCTTCATGCTTGCTCAGTATGAGGGATTGCAGCAAAGCCATGTACAATGCAGATGACTCTTCCTGTGGCTCTACGGTTCCCCAGGAGTGAATGCTGCTTGTCGGGACTTTGATGCAATCAACTGGTTTCCTTATATAGGACATTTTTGACCAATCTGTATAATCTGACCCAATCTGTATAATATGTTTGAACTTGACTTTGTAAAGTGCCTTGAGATGACATGTTTCATGATTTGGCGCAATATAAATAAAATTGAATTGAATTGAATTGAATTAAAAACGACAGCAATAATTTAATGCAAATGTAGTAGAGTTTTTGTGTTTCTAGGCTATAAAGTAAACACAGTGCTATTGGACACATTGTATCTAAATTTAAAATGCAGACATATTTGGAATTTTCTTATTACTTGGAATTTTGCTAGAAATGCGTAAACCTGAAAATATTATTTAAGAGTATCTAAAAATTAATTTAAATGTACCATCCACCACAACAAAAAATATGTTGGATTATTTTTGGACTGGCAACATGTTCAGAGTGTTCCCTGCCTCTCACCTAATGACTGCTGGAGATGGACACCAGGAGAAAAAAAAAAAAAGACAGAGAGTGAAATATGATACAGTTTGTGAGATTTATTCTTTCTAATATGCATGTCCATTTTTTGTGTGGGTTTTTAATACAATACTGGGACCTGTGCAGTAGCCCTAACTGTACTTTTTGCTTGACATAGCGTTTTGCATATACTTCAAAAATGGCTTAATCAAATTATTTTTCAAAGCCAAAGAGGCTGCATACAGTTTTCATCAGGACAAACAGCTTGTCTGAAATGAAGCAATCTCATAATGGAATTCAGGTACCTATTCCTATTGATGAAAATAAAAGGTAAATAAAAACAAAAATAACACTCATTCACTTTGGTTACATTGTCAAATGAAATAGCAGGGGGTAAATTAACGTAACCAGATGATCCTAACTGCTATTACTTTATGCACACTATACTATATGACTGAAAAAATAGATTCAACTCCAAAGGAATATTTACGCTCACAACAACATCCTCCTTTAAGTTTAAAATACAAATTTTTAACACCACCCTTTTGTCATAGCTACCCAAACCTGTGTTTGGGTAGCTATGTTTAAATTCGGTGTAAAGGGGGAAGGGTTAATTCAGGTCACAGACATTAGCAACGGATTGTGGTGTCCAACACCCAGCCAATCCCATTACATTTTCTTAGTCACGTGACGTGGCGTCCGCAATGAAGGAAAACCAGCATCTCGGAGGTGGTCATGTAAGCTAACGCTAACTGAATGGTGAGTTTATTGCTTTCATATTTCTGCGTTTCTTTGCGCATGAAATTCAATAAATTGCCTTACAACTTGATTTAAAACACAGGTTTGGGTAGCTATGAATTAAATAACATGCCTTTTTAGCATATTCCAGAACTCAATGATTTTCTTTTAAAGACTTATCCTTTTACATTGGCTATTAATTGTACTGACTTTCCTGTCTTCAGTAAAAGTCTGCAACATAAATTATTAACATTTTTGTGTACACATTATTGTCGGCTATAATCCTTGTTTTTAGTTTGATTACCAGTGCAGTGCACTGGTTGTGCAATAACTTTCACAAGTTTAGAAATAAAATTGCTATTTATTTTAAATAGGTTCTTGGACGAGTCACAAGACAGATAAAGCTGCTTAGACAAGGCTTGAAAGAAACCCCAATATGGACACTGGTGACTGCGACCAGATGCTGTACCCCTTCTTTTTCCAAAAGAGGAACCATCCCTTTGTCCAGAGGTAACTTTTAAATTACTAGAATTATGGTTTTGCATCCCTCATCGATTTCATCAAGCATATTTTATTCAAGACATTAGATTTCCAGATTTCCTTTTACCTTAGTCTCACAAACATACTAACTTATCTATATGTTCTGGTTTATGGATAAATTAGATTGTGCTCTTTTATTTTGTTACCTTTCAGGCTCCCACTCTCCGCCTCTCTGCCTGTTCGTACGCTTTTTTCTCCTTTTTATCTCTTAACCAAAACCACAGAAAGTTGGATTTAGTTATTTTATTTATTTTCTTTTACTTATTTTTTGATTTTGATTTTGAAAAGATGCCTACCTTCACCACAATGGACTTTGACAAGCTTTTACAGAAGATAGCTGTTATGTAAACTGAAAACCTGTCCAATCGAAGTGAATTAGGATGTAAACGCCACGCATGGAAATGAAACAACCCTGCCTGTGATTCCGAACGGTGACCACCAGCCCAGCGACTCAGCGAACAAACAGTTCCCTGAGGAAAATGAGAATCCCTAGACCACTCTGGGTGCAAGACCAAAGGATCAACGAACCCCACACCTAGACAAAGAAAACTGGCTGAGACTACAGAGAGATGTCCCAAGACAAGTGAAACAACAGCAGGCTGTTCTCACAACAAATGATAGGAGTAAACCTGCTGGAAATGCTGGAGTTCTGTTACTAAACAGATCCGATCCGCTCCAAAATGTGACCCAGGAGGATCTTGACATCAATCAGAGGTATGTCAACGATTTTCATTCTAAGACATCAGAGAAAAGACATGTCACAGGGCCGAGGACCCTGATATTATGCAATGGATCTGTAAGTGGGATTAAACATTTCTGTTTAAGAAAAACACATAGGTGTTGATTTATAACGATAGGAACTGTGGCCTGGTGTCTGATGTATCAGACATCCTTCCAAGGATCTTGGAAGGATGTCATTTTTTCTGAAACGGAGCCCAGAACAAAGACGCACGCCGCAACCTGCCCAACTATTAAGGCGTCTGCCCGACCCATCAATCACTGGTGCACTCCAATCAGCATCTGGCGCTCACAGACTGGGACCGTGGTACACTGTCTCACCAGAGTTGCAAAACGGTATAAAATAACTTTTAAATTTTGTTTACAGTTCAGCTTGGATTTTATTTTCTGCGCAACATAGATTTGTTGTGCGTGCTGAATCCAGATGCCGTGCACTTAGAGGAAACACTGTCCCTAACCATTACAAGTTTATACCTAATCTAAACCTAATAGTGCGTTCCTTTTTCCTCGGAGGTCAGAACTAATGTGTCACGGATTATGTCATCTCTGCCTCTTTGCATTCCAGTTTGCCTCTTGTTGCACGGTAGGAAATAAATGGATGCTTGCACTATTGTTAAAACAATAACAATGACAATAATGTTGTTCTACATCAGGGGTCGGCAACCTTTACCACTAAAAGAGCCATTTGGACCCATTTCAGACAGTAAAGAAAACACTGGGAGCCAAAAAAATCCTTTTGAAATTTTAAATGAAATAACGCTGCACATAAGGGCTTTTTTGCAACAGAATGGACCCGCACCAGAACCAATGCACCTCTGCGCTTGTACTTCTACTGTTGCTTTATGGAAATCATCAACTCTGCTAATGTCAGAGTTTTTATTTTGAATAAAGCTTGGTGCGAGTAAATGCACATCATGGTCAGATTATTTGATTTTCAGCCCATATAAATGGTTCATCCGGAATACTTTCTTTCCTTTTAATCCAAACACATTTTAATCACATCTGCGAAAGTGAACGAGCTCCTGTCATTAGACAGGCTATCAGACGTTCAGGCTGCACCTGAAGCTCCACTTCGGCTGCGCAGGACTCCGCTCACAGCCTCGAGCCAAGCGCTGTTCGTTTTTCTCACTTTGAAAATGAACAAATGTCAGAGATAGAAACAACTCTTACCCTGCTGTTTAGCTCTCTTCACCCTCATCAATGACTCCATATTATTTTAGGTCACCGTGTTTGTCATTTGAAGAATTTACACACAAAAAAAGCAGCATTTGAAAATGCCGCCTCTTCTTCTTCTTCTTCTTCCTTATATTTAATGGCAGTTGGCATACCAACTTGGTGCATTACCGCCACCAACTGTTTGGGGTGTGGAGCTTCAATGCAGAATTAGACGCCTGTATTATTCATGATAAAAAAAAAAAAACTGGGGGTGTAATCTTAAATTCTATTAAAAAGACCTGTTTCCTTTAAATACCGCATGAGAGCTGGCCATGCTGATGGTTTAACTGAAGAAAAAGAAAGTAAACCCTCTACTGTTAAATGTGTGTACCCTAAACCTTTGACATCTTCTAGTGGTGTGGTTCTCTCTGTGTTGTATGCTTCACACTCTAACAATACATGTTCTACTGTCTCGTTCTTGTCACAGTGAGTGCAGAGTCCTGTTGTGTGTTTCCCTAAACGTCTGAGATTGTGATTGAGATATGTATGCCCAATTCTTAGTCTTGTAACCACTGCTTCTCCCCTTCGCTTCCAACCACCCTGCCTCCTTGTAATTACTTGTTTCTGTACTCTATATAAAAAACGACCTTTGGTCTCCTTTTCCCACTGTGCTTGCCATAGTTTGTTGACCTCTGTTTTTATGACACTTTTAATTTCTGTTTTACTCAATGGGACTGTCCATTGCAACTCTGATTTAAGAGCCTTTTTGGCCAAGCGGTCAACCACTTCATTGCCTTCTATATCAACATGTGATGGGACCCACAGAAAACATACTGTTATATTACGACTTTGGAGTCTATACAGACTATGAAAGATCTCAAAAACCAAGTCTGGCCTACAAACCGATTTGCAATTTGTAATACTTATTAAAGATGCCATTGAGTCTGAGCAAATAATATGTTGATTAGACCCAACCTCCTCTATCCACGTAAGAGCTAATAAAATAGCTAAAAGTTCCACAGTGTAAACCGCTAAATGGTCTGATGTTCTTTTAAATATTGATTTCTGAAAATGTGGTATATACACTGCTGCTCCCGTCTTTCCTGTATCTGGATCTTTTGAACCATCTGTAAATATTTGAATACTGCTATTATACTTAAGACCTAAGTATTGTTGCACCAGATCGTTCATCCCGCCATATTCCCTGCAGTGTTTTGACATCTTTGCTATTTCAAAATCTACTGCTGGCAAGGGAAATATCCAAGGGGGAATGACAGGTAATGCCACTGTACAGCTGTGACTTAATTTTAAAAGACCCAGTTTCTCCGCTTGACTGTTTCCCACCCATCCAAAACTGCTAAATTGTTTCCTTCCATGTTCCCAGCTAGAGTTCAACACAGGTTTGGTTGGATGATCCTGCTTATGCCCCTGCAGATTCACCCAATACACCATGGCAAGCTGTAGACGTCTCATAGATAAAGGCATCTCCCCACCCTCCACCTGGAGAGCTGGAATTGAAGAAGTCTTGACTGCACCACAACACAGACGAAGGGCTTGTGCCTGAACCAAGTCAAGCTTTTGCAAATGGGATTTTGCAGCTGAACTAAATACAATACATGCATAATCCAATGTAGCTCTGACTATGGCAGTATAAATATGTTTAAGAGAGTTCATGCTAGCACCCCAACCACTTCCTACCAAGCATCTTATAACATTGACTGCCTTCTTGCACTTGGTGACAGTTTTCTGAATATGGACTCTAAATGTTAGTTTATGGTCCATCCACACACCTAAAAACCTTATATTTTGAACCTGCTTAACTAATTGCCCATAAAGAGTGACTTGTATTGTAGGGTTATTGTGCTTCTTAGAAAAACAAATAACCTGTGTCTTGTCCACAGAAAACCGGAAACCCCACCTGTTTCCCCACTTCTCAACAGTGCTGACTGCTGCCTGTAGCTTTTTCCCAACAAATACTTCATTACGCCCACTCACCCACAATGCTCCATCATCTGCATATAAAGACCTCCCAAGTCTAGCATCAACCTCTGAAAAAACCTCGTTAATCATGATATTAAATAAAATAGGACTGCATACACTCCCTTGCGGTACCCCATTTTCTATAGAGTAAATCCTGGAGTGGGATAGCCCAACTCTTACCTCTATAGTCCTGTCCTTCAAAAAATTCATAATCCAGTTGAACATTCTTCCACCAATACCCATGGATTCTAATTTAATAAGAAGACCCTCTTTCCATAACATATCATACGCCTTCTCCACATCAAAGAAGACAGCAGCTACCAGTTCCTTTTTGGCCTGAGCCTTCCTAATTGCATCCTCTAAACATAGCACAGGATCCATAGTCGACCTCCCTCTACGGAAACCACTCTGCTGAGGTATAAGCAAGTTCCTGCTCTCTAATATGTATGTTAACCTGTCAGTGACCATACGCTCCATTATTTTACACAAGTTAGATGTTAGTGCGATAGGTCTATAGCTAGTTGTTTCACTTTTGTCTTTTCCAGGTTTCCCAATTGGAATAACAACAGCATGTTTCCAAGTTGATGGCAATACCCCTGACTCCCACACCTTATTATATAATTGCAGAATCACTAATTGCCCTTGATGAGTTAAATTTTCAACCATTTTGTAACATATCTCATCCTTACCAGGTGACGTTGCTCTGACTCCTGCCAATGCTCTTTTCAGTTCAAAAAAAGAAAAGGAAACATTTAGTGTTCCATCAAAATTGTCCTTTACCATTAAAATGTTAGAGTGTTCTCTCATTATTATATCTCTACCTTTCTTAGCTTCAGGTGTCAAATTTGTAGAGCTATGGACTTTAACAAATGTTTTTGCCAGAGCCTCTGCCTTATCCTTATTTGTTATCATAATTTCATTATTATATTTGATAGCTGGTAATGTATACTCCCTTCTAATACCACCCATCCTTCTTATCATACCCCCGATTTTGCTAATATGTGTTTCTCTCCCAATGTTATTGCAGAACTGCTGCCAGTAACTCCGCTTAGCCTTTCTGATAGCTCGTCTAACTTCTGCTTGTGACTTTTTATATTCTATTAGGTCATTAAAGGAAAATGATCTTTTAACTTTTCTAAAAGCTCTGTTTCTTGCCTTAATAGCATTATTGCATTCATCTGACCACCAGGGAACTACCTTGTGTTGTTTTAATCCACTTCCTTTACCTATAACTTCTTCTGCAGTAGTGTGCATGACTTCTACTACTTCTGCATTAAAACTATCTATACTACCGTGCCTGTTTTGACTAATTCCTTCTAACCTCCTACTACATGTCATATTATAAAGTGCCCAGTTGGCATTTTTTAATTTCCATCTAGGAAAACCTATTTCCTCCAACTGAACTGGACCCACTCCTATTTCACATACAATTGGGTAATGGTCGCTCCCTACTGTAGTATCTTGTACAACATCCCACTTACTGACTCTAGCTATTTGCTCAGACACCAAAGTGAGATCGATTGGAGATTCCAAACCTCTAGCTATATCTATTCTGGTTCCCCTTCCATCATTCAGACAGATTAGCTCTTGATCCTCTAGAAATTCTTCCACCACACTCCCATTATTATCAGTGTGAGAACCACCCCAAAGTGTGCTATGTGCATTAAAATCCCCACACCAAACTGCCTTGTGTGTTTCTTCACCTATTATCTTTTCAAGTGCCTCTTTATTTAACTTCCCGCATGGATTACAAAAGTTCACTATCCTTATACTAGTATTTCCTATCCATACTTCAACTACAATTGCCTCAGAGTCTTTGCTGATATTTATAACTCTATAGCCTATTCCCTGTTGAATAAACATAGCTACACCACCTCCAGTGCCACTTTCCCTGTCCCTGCGTATAGCCACATACCCATGAAGAATAAAATCTAAGTGAGGCCTAAGCCATGTTTCTTGCACACATATAACACTAGGTTTTTCACTCCTTTCCTCAATAAACTTTTTGAATTCCTGCCCATTAGAGCAGAGACTCCTGGCATTCCACTGCAGAATTGCTAAAACCATTAAGACTCTCCACATGATGGCTGAATATCCTGTGTCCCTGCTATAAGTGTCTCATTTATTGCGTCTACTGTTACTTCCCCCATATTAAGGTATTTTTGTGCTGCCTTTATGATAATCTTAATCCTCTCTGTTCTGCTTTGTGTTTGGGCTGAACAATTGACTACCTCTGCCAAGAATGCTACAAACACAACACTATCAACTCCAATACCAGGCTTGACTACTGTAGGTCTCTCAACATTTTTTCTGTCTTTGTTGTATCTCAGGTCTTGACTCTGCTCAAGCGTTCTCGCCATTGGTGATACTACCATACTCCTCTTTGCATTCACTTCTTTAATGGCTTCAGCATAAGTCAGCTTTTCTTCCACTCTGACTCTCTGAACTTCGGCCGCTCGTTTGTGTGCCTCACACCCTTTATATGCAGCACTATGCTCACCCCCACAGTTACAGCATTTGACTTTTGTACCTTCATTGCATTTGCCATATTCATGATCTTCCCCCCCACATTTACCACACCGCTGTTTGCCTCTACAAACCGCTGCTACATGGCCAAATTGTTGGCATTTAAAACACCTTAGGGGAGGGGGAACATACGGTCGCACCTGGAAACTCATGAACCCTACTTTAATTCTTGTTGGCAAAACTTCCTCCTGAAATTGTAACCAGATAGATAAGCTCTCCTGTTTTGTTCCATTATTATTATACATCAGTCGTCTAGCTTTTATCACTTTAGCTCCTGTTACATTTTCCAAGATCTCTTCAATGGGCACATCTGTTGAAATCCCTGTAATAACCCCTTGTAATATTTTCTTTCGACCGCAAACAAAACACTTAACTTTCTTCCCTTCCAAAGTAGCCATTTTAATCAAACCTTCTCTCTGTTTGGCATCAGAACATGTAATCAACAAACTACCATCCCTAAGTGGATTAACATGCACGGTACCTACAGTATCATGCAAAGCTTTCGTCAGCTTCAATGGGTTGACAGAACCGGGAGAATCAAACTGGAGCTTTACCTTAAACTCGTCTCCTCTACTTTGAGATGCGCTGAAACTACTATCCACATCCGACTCATAATGATTTCCATTATCACCATCACGGCTTCCTTTCTTTTTCCTTTTGAAATTTCGCGTAACTGTGTACCAGTCTCCTCTGTTCGTTTCTCCCGGGTCCTCTCCCCCCATCTCCACCTCACTTCCTACTCCTGCGTCACTTCCTGCCATCTCAGCTCCACCAGCCCCCGTCCCCCACAAACCAAAAATGCCGCCTCAACTCCGCCTCGCTATGTTTATGTCACTGCAGCCAGTGAACTACCAGTTCTTCTTCTTCTTCTTAAGTTTGACGGTGAGTCTTTTCAGTGTGCATTACCACCACCAACTGGTGAGGAGGAGTGTTGTTCAGCCAGCACTGACGACTTTATTTTCACTGACGAATTATTTTCAACACCTGAGCCGCATCAGCGCGATCAAAGAGCCGCATGCGGCTCCGGAGCCGCAGGTTGCCAACCCCTGTTCTACATGGTATATTGTGCATATAAACAGTACTGAAACATCCCACCTGATGAACACTGAAAGGTAGCACCTGTCCGAATGACAAAATGCTGCAGCAAGAGTTCTGGTGAAAATCAACAAGAGGGATCATATTTCTCCAATTTTAGCTTCCCTTCATTGGCTTCCTGTTAAATCAAGAATAGAATTTAAAATTCTTCTTCTAACATATAAAGCCCTTAATAATCAAGCTCCATCATATATCAGAGCTTTGAATACCCCATATGTTCCTAACAGACCACTTCGTTCTCAGACTGCCGGTCTACTGGTGGTTCCTAAAGTCTCTAAAAGTAGAATGGGAGTGTAACCTGCACAAAATAACCACCCTGAATTTTATTTTGGCGGGTCAACAAGCAGCACACTATAAGTTCCGGGTTATAGGTGAATTCAACATCTCCTCCATTGGTGATGCTGCTGTTCCTGTGGCTAGCCTGCTCATGTTGGCGTTCTCCCGAACTCACTGGAGTATGTTACAAAACTTACCGAGACAAAGGATTCCAATAAGTGTTTCCTGGCGACCACTCGACGGTGAGTCATTTGTAGTGATGGTGAGATGAAGCCTCATGAGGCATTGAACCACTTGAGCCAACTGGTTCGAGAAAGGGTTCATTTCTTGGAGCTTCATGTGCACACGAAACCACCTACTGGCCAGGTGTATAATCACAGCCAGCTGTATCTTAAAGGTATACTATGCAACCGGGGTTGATTTTCCAGCGAGGCTCCCCCCAGAGGGCAAAAGTAAAAGTGCACTGCCGTAAATATGCTCAGCTGTTCTGGTTTCTCCGTCAAGCCAGGCGCGGTTGTTTTGAGCTTAGCAGACAGGCGAACACAACGAATCACCATGTCTACTAACACAGTGAAAGTATGAACATGCACACAGAGAGAAACCATTCCAAGCTTTGCGCGAATATGGAGTTAGTTTTTTTTTTTTTTTTTTTTTGGAATGTTGCTCCGCGTCACCCTTGCAGCCTTCTTTTTCTTTTAGTTCTCGCCATTCTGAAAAAGCTTGCCCGATGTTCACCCAGGACTCTTCTCTCTGTCCAGAGCCATTTTCCTCTTTCTTGCCTGCTCCAACATGGGCTTTCGCTGTTTTCTCGCTGGTTCCGCCATAATAACTGCACAAATCTAGCAACGAGCATGCCTTTCACTGGGGGCGTCTAGCAGTTCTCGCCGTAAAGCAAGACCGACTCTTGCGATGCACACGAGACTACTGAGCCTGTGATTGCGGGCCGAGGGTTCCTGCAATTGCAAGTGCTGTATTTCCCCCACAGACCACCAGGGCGGCCGAGAAAACCTTAGTTCGACCTGAAATGACTCATTTAATCATCCAAAACGGTATGGAACACATTAATTAACTGAAAAATGTTGCATAGTTTGCCTTTAACACGTGTGATGCATTGATTTTTTGTCTGTCTCTTGGGAATGACTTCACAAAAAGTGTAGGACGAAATCATTTGTCTACATAAATTATGTATACACATATGTGTATAATAAAATATTGTTTGAATGTATTCTCTGTGTGTAATTATTCCCAAAATAGTAGTGTCATGTGATATGGCATGGTGTGTAATAATCAGACCTCTCAACTTTGATCAAAGGTTAAGAGTGGGATCATGCTAATTTTGGGGGGGGGGGGGGGGGGGGGGATTATGGTCAACAATTTGCAGCAACGCTGAAGCACACAGAGGTTCACGCTGCGTCTTTACGCACGATCCAGCTGCTGATGTCTCCCTCTTTTCAGCTCAATGCACTTCTGCGACAGGTTTCTCAGTCAGTCGCTGCGTTGACCAGGCAAATTTCTATTGCTCTCGTCAGTGTGGCGGTGCGGTGGGCGGATTTTACCCCCCTTGATGGCTGCGTGCGACGGATAAACAGTGGGGAAAACTAAATACTGTAAAGGGCTCCTATAAAGGGAACAGGGGTACTGACAGGTCTGAGATGAAGCCCCTGATGTTACAAGTTCTTTAAAATGACCCTTAAAAGAGTGCACCTGAATTAAAGCGCAAGGCAGCATGCCCACTGAAGCGCCACTGATTCTATGTTGTTAAAAACAAAAGAGCATGAAACACAGCTAGTAACTCTCCTATTGACTTTAACTGGCATACGTTGCTACCGATGTGAGGACATTAAACGTAGTGATTCACGTTTTGAATGGTGAACGGTGATAAAAGCACCTGCTCCGCGGGAAAATAGGGGGAAGAGGAGCAAGCGCTGAGGCACAGAAATAGGTGCATGTAGTTAAAAAACGCAGAATTAATAAAAACGAAACTTATAAACAGACCAAGTGGCGTTTTAAACTGCATCTGGTTAGCAGAACTGTTTTATGATCCAGCGTGCAGCCATGACTGGTTCTGAATAAACCGGTCATCTGGCAAAATCTGAGCCACTTCCCAAAGCAGTCACGTGGTACAGCCGGGCAGCGAGGCTTTGGACGTCATCATTTTCGGCTCCTCCCCTAAACGAAGCAAGCTTCGATACGCGCTTTACGGAAATGCCCCCTCCATTACTCGACACACGCCTCGAAGCCTCGGCACATCACGTAACATCACTAATCATTTGTTTTATGCTGCTTGCTTTGTAGCATGAGTGAAAGTGCGGCGGTGACGCGCCCGCTCAAAAGTTATGTGTTGACGTTTTAGAAATGGTCTTGTAGCTGAAAGATCATTCTCTTTTTGTTTAATTTGTGGCCGAATGGAAGTTATGTCTTCAAAGTATTAACTGAGCCTTTTGATTTTTCCTAAAATATGCCCTTTGGGGATATTTTAGTTGAGTTAATTGAGTTTGATTGACTTTAATGTCAATTAAACTTAATTATCACTTGGAAGTGCACTTTAATTGATAACTAAATAATTTTACTTGATTAGTAACTTAACTTAAATACTTTAATTGAAACTTGACCAGTAACTTTATGTGGTTATTTTACTTGTACATTTATTTTAATCTGTACCATTTATGTAATTTTTAACTTGAAACTCATTGTGAGTAATTCCTTATAAATACTTTATGGAATATACTTAATTCTTTTTGAATGTTTAATTAGTTGGATAGCATTTTAACCCTGTTAAATGCTAATTGTTGTTTTCTATGACCTTGTTTAGGTCAGGTTTTTTTTTTTGCACACCTGTTTCAGCCCAGGATGGCGAGCTACCAGATCACTGAAATAGTGCAGTAGGACTGAAGTATTTCTTATTTTTTCTTTTTGGACCTATTGCCTGGATTTTGGGAAAAGGCTGGACTATTGTTTAATGGATCGTTGACCATCTGCCGATGAAAGAGCGAACTTGAAAAAGAGAAACTCTTGGGTGTTATCTGGGTTCATTTGTTCTTATATTTATTTGTTTAGTTATCAGTGTTGTTTCTTGTTGTATTATTGTTTGTTGATTATTTTCCTGAATTTATATGAAACAAATATCATTTTCAATACAGTAACCTAAACTAACTACTTGTTGGTTTGGAAATTATTCACCCACAGGCTCCATAGCCGAACCTATCTGACATCCTCTATAACATCTATAGTAGTCAGGCGCCTAGCCGTATCTGCGTTACAGGAGGCAGATCCTTTAGCTATCAGGCTCCTCCCCTGTGGAACCAACTCTCAGTTTTGGTCCGTGAGGCAGACACCCTGTCTACTTTTAAGACTAATCTTAAAACTTTCCTTTATGACAAAGCTTATAGTTAGAGTGGCTCATGTAACCCTGAGCTACCTCTATAGTTATGCTGCTATAGGCTTAGGCTACTGGAGGACATCAGGGCCTATATTTCTCACTCTACTGATTTCTACTGTTCTCCAGTTTTGCATTGCATTGAAATGACTGTTGTCATTTCAGCTTTTAACTTTTTGTTCTCTCTTTTTTTTTCTTCATAGTAGGTACACCTGGTCTGTCATGATTTGGGTTTGGTTATGGTTTTTGTTTGTTATTTGATCAATTACTTGATTCTCCTGCCTTAAGTTCAGTTTCTATTTTAGGTTCTGTCTTAGTGTTTGATTTTGTTTTAGGTTATAAGTTTATCCGGCCTGCTCAGTTCACCTGCCAGCATTCTTTTGTCTTCCTGTCACTCCCCTTCACCAGTCACCATCCAATCGGCTTCAGTTTACTCCCAAGTACTTCCCTGTTCCCGATTAGCTCCACCCATGTCAGTAATTAGTTTAACTCCATTCACCTGATCACTCCCTTACTTATACCTGCCTCTGCCCCCTGCAATCTGCCACATCATTGTTTGTTTTTTCTGTGCCCAGTTGGTGAATCAAGTTCAGCTTTCAATGCTCTCTGTTTACCTGTTCTTCTGACCCCGTTTGCCTCTGGATATTTGAGTTAGCCTGTCCCCTGTTTTTGCATATAGTTTTGTCTGTGACTGCCTTTTTGTTATTTTTGGTTATTGGATGCAGTCTTCCCATTTTTGTCTTGATCCCCGTTTTGGCTTTTGCATTTTGTTAATAAATTATCTTTAACCTAACCTCTGCTTGTCTGGTTGAATACTGGGTCCCTCTGTCTCGTGACATGGTCTGGTGTTCTGTTAGCTGTGACATCATCTAGGGAAGACAGATCACTCGCTATTACCATCTAATATAGAACAGATTACTGGAACAATGTGTGCTTCTGTGCTTGTTTGTCTCTCTTGTTGTGTCTCTGCTCTGTCTTCTCTAACCCCCAGTCGGTCGTGGCAGATGACCGTTTATACCGAGCCTGTTTCTGCTGGATGTTTTTCCTTCCCGTTAATGGGGAGTTTTTCTTTCCACTGTTGCTTCATTCTTGCTCAGTATGAGGGATTGCTGCAAAGCCATGAACAATGCAGACGATTCTCCCTGTGGCTCTACGCTTCTCCAGGAGTGAATGCTGCGTGTCGGGACTTTGATGCAATCAACTGGTTCCCTTATATAGGAAATTCTTTTTGACCAATCTGTATAATCTGACCCAATCTGTATAATCTGATTGATTTTGACTTTGTATAGTGCCTTGAGATGACGTTATATAAATAAAATTTAATTGAATTAAATGTTACATAACTAATGTTACATAAATAATAATAAAAAGCAGTCAAAATATGAGATTTTAGTCAATGTTGCTGTGTGTAGCAGCCATTACGAATACTGAAGTCAGGTACCATCCTGTTGCTCCGACTTGTAATACCGACTTTAGGGGCCGTTCCAGTTACATTTTAACCTGGAATTGGAGAATTCCAACTGCAGAGGAAAAAAGGAATGCACTATAATTGACACCATAGTACTAAACCTAACCCCAGGACAAACAAAAGGTCCTCACTTTACATCAAAGTTCTCACTTCACTAGTAAAATGAGCAAAATGTGTTCTTGCTCAGCAGCAAGTACAAGAACACACACACATGCAGGCAGACGGAAGTAGTGCATCGAGGAGCTCTGCTTTATTTTGTTATTAGTTTAAGCTGATGTGTGATCAAGATAGGAAACAGGCTTAAAATGGAGGCAACCGAACATTCGCTCAGTTCTTTCTGAAAACGTTTCAACACCTATCCGGGAGTCTTTGACAATTCTGGTGGCTCACACTTGAGTAAGGGCTAAAGCCACCCCAAAGAGGCATTTTACTCTTGCAGGCATTCTAGGCCATTCAAAACACCATCTGACAGGAGCTGAACTGGGCAGGCTAAGAATAGGGTTGGTGGAATTGAGGCTATAAAGTCAAATTCTAGGTGTAAAAGCAAAGAAGCTTCCTGTTTGTTCACTTTTAGCAATAACCAACACTTGCAATGAAGGTAAGAGCAGTCATTATCATTGCTTGCAGTTGTGACAGTCATTATTAGCTATCATTTTCTAAAGTCACACAAATAACATTCTAGAAAAAAAATCAGTTGATGAATTTACATCCAATTTCTCATTTTGTGCTTTGTTGTGAAATGTGGACATTAGGTAAAATTCTGCTATTTAATAACAAAATGTACTATTAGTTGATTAACAGATTGAACAGATACAGACATGGAGCAGAACTATGAAATTGGAAGATGTGACAGATTTTTCCTCCTCGCTCCACTGTTCCATTTGCTGCCTTTCTTCCCTCTGCGGCATTAAACACATCATCTCAATAAGCTTTATCTGCTTGATTTAATCACCATGCTGGTGGTGTCCCTCCCATCTGTCTAATGGCTAATGCAAAACAATTCAGGCTTTTATAGCCTAGGGAGACAGAGCTCAGTGCCACATCCACGCAAACGGCCACAGTGTCTGCAGACGGCAACCATCACCGTGCTATGCACAAAACGTAAAAATGCAGCCCTACTTTTAAAAGGTTTGATTTTATAAGCTAACAAGGAAGCCAGAGCTCAGATGTGTCTGAGCATGTCTATTAAATGATGCAGTGCTGTTGCAGAAATAGCCCACCGGGAATGTCCCTCTTTGGAAGAAAATAGAGCTGCACAAATGTTATAGAAGCTCTCTTGTGCAGACATTTAGATAATTGGCCACCATCAGACTTGTTTTTCTAGAGGAAAAACAATGACCCAAAGACTACATACTGTATTTTAGTCCCCTTGGTTTGAATAGTTATTTTATCATTTGAATTTGATCAATAAAGTGAGCTGATGCACATGATCTTTTAATACTTTAAATGACCACGGCCTTGTTCTGTAGTGCAGCTTTGTCAGTGAAGTTACTAAGTTCTGGTTCAGTCCTTGGTTTTCAGGATCACATAGGTGGTTCACCTTTTACCTTGCTGCTGATACTGAAAACCCAACCAGCAAAAGAGCTCAAATAAATTATACAGAGCAAATAAAATTTAGGACAGACATGACTGCATCTACAAAAAATTTTTGGAGACATTTTGTCTTGTGAGAGCTTTAAAGAGGGAAGACATTTTTAAACATGTTTTCCATGTGATTGTGAATGGTGTTCTAATGACTATGTTGTTTCTTAATACTCAAATTTTAAAAGTTGGAAAAGCTGGGTTGACTTGTGTAACCCCAGCTTCATAACAGCACATAGCATGATATTACTCATAACATTTAGTAGTTGAGCCCTGTACTGAAACAGTTGATATGTAAAGAGTATACAAGGGCGTGGATATAATAAATAACACTTGATTCTTTTTTCACTTGATAAAACTATAAACAATATATTTCACCATGCTGTTTGAGACTGTTATACTAACAATTGACTCAGTTTGTAGGATCTAATTATTAGTTGCCTCCAAATGTCCACAGATTTAAAGACATTTTACCTCAAACAGCAGCAAGACCACATAGTGAAAGTGAGGTAAGACTTGACAACATCACCTACAGAGTGTTAAAAAGAGGTGTTAAAGACTTGCAACTTTTTCAGTGGGTGTAATTTTCAGAACTGACAGACTGTTGCTCAGGCATGTCAATGTCAGCAATGCTCTTTCTTGTAGCTTTGAATAAGGGTCATTGCTGGAGGAACTTTTATTGTGGTGGTAATTAAAAGCCAATATTAAAAGCCAATGTTAAACCACTGTTTCCAGCAACATTAACATCGAAAAGCCCATATCAGAAAACAAAAAGGATTTGCATGAATGGTTTACACATAGATAAAATAAATGAAAATGTTAAAGCAGTGGTTCATGGAAATTCAAACCGGCAGATTCTCAAATTCCTTCAGAGGCTAGTTGTGATACAGTGCTAATACTGCTATTTACATAAATAGGAACACAATGAGGTGATCCAGTTTTGGCTGTTGGCATTTTATTCCCCATGTACCTGGGTGTTTGATTGTTTCAGCTTGATGATGTAATATTCTTTGAAGTGTCAGCAAACTTGTGCAGTCATTGTATTTTAACCGTGGAAAACTTTATCCTGTGCATGAAGAAGGAAACATTTGTTTAAATACATTTTAAATTACATTAGACATTAGTTATGTTGATGACCTAAAGAACCTGTAATGAGTAGTTGGATTACCCCATGAATTCACACCTACCTTCCCCATTACATAAAATTATTAATAATGCTTGACCAGAATGTGTAAAATTTAGCTGCTAAGACACATCAGCTTGGATAGGATAATTAACTGACCAAACAGCATATGATAATCAGTTCTAGCTTTTGTTTTCATCTATCTGTTTAGTGAATTTGTCGTGTCCTGGACGGGCTGATTGTGTGTGTGGGCCTCTGCACCTATAATCAAGTTGACTAGCTGCACCTGCACTCCTCTACCTCTCAATCAATCCAACCTGCTACACCGGTGCTCCCATGCCATAGCCTTATGTACTTAATTCCATTCCCATGTTTCCCTGCTTTTACATTCTGGGCTTCCACAGGCAGCTGGTGCAAAATTATTGAAAGCATTGATGTTAGTACATGTCGAGCATTCTTTGACTGCCTTGCTGTGAAGTCTCTGCATTAGGGGCCAGTGGGGCCTGGGCTCACCAGATGTCGCTGTGGAGCTCTATATTCACAATAATCAGTGGGACAGGATCGTTCTATATAGAGTAATATTGTAAAAAAGACAGATTATTTCCCAATAAATTATGTTATAAACATTTGTGTCTATAGGTCTAAATCTGCCAGAAAACTGATATCAGTAGGCTAAATCCTCCTGAGGCGCCTTGATATGCCCAACATAATCTCAGTAGATAGCCGTGGGGCACAAATCCTTTGACTTCAAGCTCGTATCGTCCAATCAAAATACTGGAAATGCACAAATTACGTTTACGTTCTGCTGGAAAGTGTGTGACAATTCAGTGTTGGTTGGCCATGCTGGGTCATTGAAGGATTAATGTGAATCAAGCCCATCCATCCATTAATTTTCTGACCCGCTTAATCCCTCATGGGGTCGCAGGGATTGCTGGTGCCTATCTCCAGCGTTCACTGGGCGAGAGCCTTTGTTTGTAATTTTATGTATAAAAATGTACTAACATTTAGCTTCTATAAAATGGTGGTTCTAGTGTTGGTTTATGCTAATTTGTCAGTTTAAAATTGATTGCTTGTTTGCATCGCAAAAACAAATTGTTTCTGCTAATAGGTGTTGAGTTTTTGTGCCCCACTTAACTTATCATGCCAGAGATACCACTGCTGCCTTGTAAAGTTGATAACTAAGTTCTGTCTCCTGGATTTTTCCTGTCTGCTTTGGCTTCATCAGACAATCGGCTTCTGTTTTGTGGACACTTCCTGGGCTGTTTTCTGGACCCTGAACTAGGGGTATGCCAAAAAATCCATTTAGATTAGAATTCAATTCAGAACCAATACAAAACGTTCCAAAATTGTTTAAAAAAAAGAAAATAAAATAAAACAAATTCACGGCTGTTGGCCTCCATTTTGTAACTATGCGGGACATCATGACGTCATCACTGTCAGGTAATTGTTTGTAAGACCTGAATTGAACTGCAGACGAAAACTTGGAAGTTGCATGATGAATGGTGGTTATTTCTTAAATAGTAAAAAATAGGTTTACAAGTGGCAGAGAAACAGGAAGACAGCAATAAAAGCAGAGCGGAATCGAAACATGAAGACGGAGGACCAATGTATCTGACAGTGGACTGAATATAGAGGGGGAAGATACAGGGAGAAACAACAGCCGGATAATTAGACACACGTGAACTGAGGGATACGATCAGGCTGAAGGAAAAGAGAGGTAATGAACTGACAGGTGCCGGAAATTAAAAGAACCTTCAGCGGATAGAGAATGGCCTGACATGGGGAAAACAGAACAACAGAAATAATAAAGGCCATAAGCTAACTAAATCTGCCATAACAACAGTACACCAAAAATATAAATAATAGAACAGAAACTTAACTAAAGTAAGGCAAGCATGAAATAAAGATCTAACAAAACTAATAAAATAATAAGAACATAAACTAACAGAAAACTAAAGCGGTAACACAAATGAGGATTTCTAACTAAACTAATACTAAGAATACAAATACTGTACATAAATGCTGTACAGAAAACTAACAGTTAAGACGATGGATGAAAGAAATGATGGATGATAAGGATGAACATAAAAATAACCAAAGCAGAGCTAACATAATTACAGTGAAATAATATATAAAATAAATACTAACGCAAATCTGAAAACCACACAATCGGTTCTGGAACATATGCATGCACGGAAAGCACCAATATAAAGAAGAAACTAATAAAAATGGAGAACAAGAAAATTAAACTAGCTTCGTCTTTGTTGAAGAGAAAGATTTGGACTCACTTTGTTTTTACCAAATGTCCGTGAAGACCGGGCTTGACATGAACTTCAAGGTGTGCAAAATGCAGTTTAAGCAATTCGGGTAGCTGAGCAACACACACTGCAGTACCTTAACAAACTTTTTGCAAACTCTGAGCGGTCAAAAAAAATAGGTCTATATCCTGCTTCATCGCCAAAGATTTATAGCTTTACAGTGTGGTGGAGAATAAGGGTTTCATGTGCACGATGCAGACAGAGAAGTCAAGGTATGCCATACCATCCCGTATGTTTTTCACTGAGAAAAGAGTGCCACAGTTTTAAAAGAAAGATCATCAGTGGCAAAAAATTATTCTGAATCAAATCATCGCCCCTAAAATAAGAATCAAATTGAATCGTGAGATACTAAAATATTCCTACCCATACCCTGAACCTTGCCAAGCCACTCTGTGACAGCTGTTTTGATTTCTTTTTAAATCCTCCTTTAACTGTAGTTTCACTGTGAAGCCCTTTGACTGCTGTCTTAAAAAGTTGCTATAAAAACAACATTTACTTAATCATTTAAATTTGTTCTAACAAAATTGAAGATTACATTTAAAAAACCTCATCACACACTCTATTTAATTTATATCTATTTTCAGCAAAAAAACAACAACAAAAAAACAGTTATTTATTTGCATTTGTAATTGCCCATAAGTAAGGCATTAACTTGTTACAAGATCCTTTCACATTGTCATGGTTAGTATATGAAAATAAAAATTTAATTTTACTTGGTTAATTTCAATGTTTCGCGGACCTGGTTCAGTTCAGCGCACCTAAAAGAGCTGCACTGTTTTGGCTTCCAGACAGCTTTTCATTTACTGTTACTATTTATATACAAACAGATGGATAGATTATTAGTTTGTTAATCCTCAGGGCTAATTAGTTTACAGTGGTGTTCAGCAAACTAACAGTGCAAACATAATAATTAAAGAAGAATATAAAAAAGTAAAGGCATTAAAATAATTCTAATGATGTTGAATGAAATTCAAAAGTGTATAACAAATAAGAAGTGAAAACAGAACGTGCAGGAAGCCCAATTTTTATAAAAATCATTTTATCAACAATATTTATTGACTATTTGAATAAGTGGTATGTATTGAGTGTTTATGGAACAGCTTTGACCAGGCTATATGGACACAGTCAGTAAATTACAGATTGATAAATGGTGTGTAAACTGGAGTGGAAGGTTCACCTATAAAAATTGTTTTGTATATGCACATGGAGTACCTCACAAGGTTTTATACTTTTTAATAATTTCCTCCTTTTGTTATGTTAAAACCACTGTTGGAATTTTAAGCGGTAGACCAACCCAAAAACTTCTTAAATGTGAAGTGGAAGGAAACTGATACACAGCTTCCAAAAATAATCTGAAAAGTGTGGTGTGTATGTTTTGCCTCCTGTTGTTCCAGCTTTTGTCAAATACATCTAAATAAAATTAATTCAAGTAACTACTTTTATTATAAGGTGCCAAAATTTCCAGAGTAACTTCAAAATAGAGCTTGTGGTCTGCCAATTGCTATGTTCAGTTCCATTTAGGTTAGTAAAGAAAACTTTATAAATATGACAGAACAATTTATTCATGTAGGGGGAACAGAACATATGGAAGAAAGTGCTCTGGTCAGATTTAAACATGTTGGCCTATGTGGGGTGGAATAAAAACTGACACCGTACATCTCCCTGAGTTCACTTTCAACAGTAAAATATTATGGTGCAAGCATCATTCTGTGGGACAGCACAGCAAACTGTTCAGTTTTAAAGATTGATGGAAAGATAGATGGAGCTAAATTAAGAGCAATCCTGGAAGAGAACCTGTTAAGAGTAGGGCAGAGGATTGACTTCCATCAAGGCAATGATCGTAAACATCCAGCTACACTTAATTCCATCTGCCACTTCCTAATCATCTTTATTCAGTTCACCTGGTTATCTGCCTTTATTCACTGGGCTTTTACAGTCAGCCACTGTCAGACTATTTAAGCCATTGTGATGAGCATGTCCGGTGTTCTTCTCCTGCCTTGCCAAGTTCTCATCTCCGGATTTCCCTGCCTCACCTTGCTCTTGCTTGGACTCCTCATTGCTCTTTGCTTTGCTGGACTCTGACCTGGATTGTCTCACAACCACAAGCCTTGCCCAGTGCCTACGGATCTGTCTGCCAGTGTGTCATCAAGCCTGCCTTGCCAGCCTGCTTCCAGCCTCAGTCCTGTCTGTCTGTCCACTCTCTGCCTTACCAGACTCCTATGGACGTTTGCCTGCTTGCATCAGGACTTGATTTAAATATTTTAAATAAATCTTTGTGAGTCCCAAAACTTTGTCTGGTTTAATACAGGCTTCTCTGATTTTGTGGCACACAACATGAAACAATAAATATTGCAAGATCATGACCAGCTGTGATGGAGAGGAGACTTGTCCAGTGTGTGCCTTGCTCCTTGCCCAATGACCGCTGGAGATTTGCACCAGCCCCTTTGCAGCCAGATGGAGACAAAATTTCATCCAGAATCATCCAGAAACATGAAATACTTACTATTTTTATGTCTACTATTAAAATAAGGTATTACAAAACATTTGCTGAGACTGTATTTGTGTGGGGAACATGGTTCAGGAATTGTGTCTGATTAACATAGATGTACTTCTGCAACATTACAATCTGAGAGAAGTTTACTGAAGTTCAGTGGAATTTTTTATTTCATCTGTGTTGTGAGTGGTGTAACCATAGGTAATGAATAAACAGGGGCATTGACTAGAACCTTTAAACAACACTTGTTTCCAGTTACTAGATTTATTAACACCTGCATTTTCTTACTTCAGTTGTACACTGATACTTTTGTATGCTTTTGATGATGGGTTTGAACTCTGGCTTTGTCAGTCCACTGCCTAAATTATTTTAATCAAATTTACAAAAGACGGATGTAAATACTATGTAGACTTTACTTTGTCAAGTACTTACTGTATGTATGGGCATTTCTAGTTAAAACAGAACAGATAATACTTTGGTTGGTGAAAAAAATGGGTTTTAGAATATACCGTCAAAGCTTACCTTGAAAAAAATCATTGTGGCACCATCTTCTACCACTCCATATTCAATCTTTGTTTGCTTGGCCAGATCGTCAGCAGAGTCAATGGGCGACTCCATCCTCTCCACAGTGAGGAAAGCTGCCAGGTTTGCCGTGTAGGAGGAGATGATGATGAGAGTGAAAAACCACCAAATTCCTCCCACAATTCTGGTAGAGAGGGCTTTTGGCATGAGCTCAGATCCTGAACGAAAGGAGCAGAGTATGGGGTAAGGCTGGGTAAGGCTGAGTCAGAGAGGGAGCAGCACCACAGCTAGACTGGGCCAGGCAGGCCAGGGCATCTGCTGTCTTCATAATTCATGCTAACACAAATGCACAGAGTGGGCAGCTTAATGGTGACTGTGGGTAATTCTTACTGTAGTAAGTTGCATTTATGTTTAATGGACATTATATCAATCAGATTATGCCTCTTCTACAGGTAACATTTTTGCTTGATCTGTTGGTGTTCATTCGTGCTTTCAAATAATCAAATCAAGAACCACATGGGTGTCAGATGAGGAATACGTGATTTGATAAACACTTTCACCATTATACCATGTAGTTTTATAATTTACAACAAATTCCTAAAAGTGCTTGTGTTGGTGGAGTACCTCCATTGTACCAAGGTTATAAAGTCTGCAAATAACCTTTTTGGGCCTTAAATGATAACTGCATCAAATTGGCCAAAAAAGCTACACTTTGCTATTATGTGAGGATTTACATCATTAAAGGGGTGTTATCTAATGCAGTTGTTTTTGCGACAGTTTGACAAGGTTCTAACATACTGACATACAATTTGGTCTCATTATTAATTTCTTAATATAGATTTAGTTGCATTTTGTGTAAAACAGAAATTGAAGAATATATGCACTGTCTCTGGGCATAGGGTGTGTGTGTGTTTGAGGTTTTCAGTAAAATAAAGTGGATCTATATAATAAGTGCTACACTCAAGCAGCTTAAGAAGGGGAAGGCATGGATTTTGCACATTCGCCAAGAAGGCAAGCTCATAAAGGAGTAAACTACACAAGGTTAAGAACTTTGTGCCCCATTCCCTTTGTGAGCCTCAATTTGCACTCTGACTTCTCATAAAACTTTCTTTCTCAGTCCCTCGAGTGAGCTGTCGAGTAGAGAGGGAACACACTGCATGGAAAGAGATGGCAAACTAACTGCAGTTGCTCCAATGGAGCAGGAAAAGCAGACTAGATGAGGCACACAGCTCTCAGGGATCCCTGAGAGCCCTAAAGGATTTTGTGAGCTCTCGTTAGTAAACTCACCTGTTGTGTGACAACTTGACGGCATATACCAGGCTATATAGATTTTGTCTTGTATAATTGCTAACAGGAGTTAGCTGAATCTACAATGTTTACACTTAGAATGACCACAGAAATAATGGCACTACCTATGCAAGTCTGTTTTGTCACTACAGCCAGTATGCCATGAAATATTATATTTTCTGTTATATCTTGCTATGAGTTGTTAGGTGTTATCTGCTCCATATCTCCTCTATCAGCCTGAAAGGTTCTATTTGTGATGTTAAGGGTTAAAATCTGCTCATATATTTAAAATATATCTTGAATACCCTGGTTTCAAATCCCTGCCTTATCCTTTCTGAATGGAGTTTGCATGTTCTCTATATGCATGCTTGGGTTTCCTCTGGGTATTCCAGCTTTCTCAAGGGTTCAGGGTGTACCCTGCCTCTCACCCAATGGCTGCTGGAGACATGCACGAGACCGCTCATGAACCTACTCAGAAAAGTGGGAATTTACATTGAATTGACTGAACTAAAAAAAGGCCAGGAAAGCTAAGTGTATTTTTTAGTCTTTTCAGAGGCCCTATTCAATTTTAGACCTGCAACGTCTGCTTCTCTTTATGGTGAAATCTGTATGAGGACTGAGCCAGAATAAAGGTTAGAACACAGGGGATTATGGGATCTAGACACTGTTTATGCTTCAAAAATCCAGAAAAAGGCTAGACGTATTGCCACATATCCCACCCACTCGGGCAATGCACTTTGTTTGTCCCATTTGTATTTGCTTACATTGTATTTTTAAGCTATTTCTATCTTAGACATACAATATAAGTTAAAACTAAAATTTATTTAACTGTCTTATACAAGAGCCACTGCAATTTTGTCCACAAAGAATTGCTGGCGGCTATAAATATATTGTAATTTAGAGTCGCTAGAAGTAAACTGTCTTATAAGTTTCTGAGAGGAAGAGGAAGTCCTCAGAAGAAAGAAATAAGACCAGATGTATTTGGCAGATTATTTCATGCGATCCCCCTGAGGAACGGAATAATGGGTAAGTTGGTCTCATGCATGCACATTCATTCAAAAAGGGACTTGGACATTTCTTACCCACATTTCTTACTTTAACTGAAAGATTAAAATTTTGGCTAATGACTATTTAAAAACATTTACCTTCACTTGGAAGCGTAATGCAATTGTACAGTATTTTACACCATAAAATACTGATTGCTACCTGTCTTTTTGACTTGAGAATTAATTCACTTCTGTGTTACCAAGGCAACATACAAACATTAGTTGTACTAATATAAACATTTCTCACAAAAAACAGTAGTTGTTTGTAATTTTTCCCCAAACAGGTTTTGGGGAATCTTTCTGCTTTTAAATTCAGACTAGATCGAGGTTGTAATCTTTGGACCAGACTCCTCAAAAAATAAACTTCTTAATGAATCACATAATTGGGATGGCATTAAATTGATGGCATTAAATTGGCCCCTGGTAATAAAGTAAAAAACCTTAGTGTTTTTTTTTTACATTACGTGACCAAGATATGCAATTTAAATCCCATATTAAACAGATTTTTTGGGTTTCCTTTTTTCACCTCCAGAATATTGCCAAAATTAGAAATATTCAGCCAGGATTCTCACATTTGATATGTTATATGCAAATATTCCCCACTAACATACTAAACACTTTATAGTGACTTCTCAGCCGTGGGGTTAACACTGCTGTCTCCCCGGTGAGACCAGCCTGTCAACAGTTCTCTACTGTCCCAACAAGTCAGAAAAGAACGAAAATTAGCTCATAATCCTGAAGAACTGACTGCAAAAATGACGTTTGGAGGTGTACTTTCTCACCTAAAACATGTTAAAACAACTTTTTGTGATAAATTAAGCTTATAAAATTGATAGGTTGGTAAACTCCTCATCTCCTTACTGCTCCTTACTCCACCCTTGTGGCGGACAGTTTTTCTTGTTGCATGCAACCATGCCCCTTTAACAAGTCCTGGGAAAGCAGAGCAGAGTACTGGGTTGCTTGAGGGACCAAAGCAGCGGGAAAAGTGTGCATGGAAACACTACCCAGGATTTGAAAAGCCCCAGGCTTTTGAGTGGCAATAGAAAACAGGCTTATATCTCTCACTCTGTTGAGTTATCCTACTATTTTGCAATATTCATTGCTATTTCAACTTTTAACGTTTTGTTCTCTGTCCTTTTTATGTACATCTGGCTTGGTTCTGTTAGCTGTCACACCATCCAGGGGGGCAGATCATCTACCATTACTGGATCAATATGGGCTTATGTGCTTTTTTTGTGTCTCTGTCTTACCCCAGTCGGTCATGGCAGGTGGCCGTTCACACCGAGCCTTGTTCTACGGGAGGTTTCTTCCTGTTAAAGGGGATTTTTCTCTACATGCATGCTCGGAATGAGAGATTGTTGCAAAGCCATGGACAATGCAGACCACTGTCCACTGTGGCTCTACACTCTTTCAGGAGGCGCGAATGCTGCTTGTCAAAACTCTGCTGGGTTTCCATAGGTAGGAAACATTTTAACCAATCTATCTGGATGTTTTGATTTAATTGGACTTTGTAAAGTACCTCAAGATGACATGTGTTTTGACTTGGCATTATATAAATAAAATTGAATTAAAATTGAATTGAAGTGAATTTAATTGAAAGGATACACAACACCATCTGGAGGATATACAATGGTGGAATACTGTGTGGACATCTTTTAATTTTCTTATTTTTTTATATAGTTGGGCTTTGTGGACCTTCCCTTTGGATTTGTTGCATATGTGATGTTGGCCGTGCTAAATCTAAGCCACTGAAGCTTTGTTTGGAAGCATATTTGTGGATCTCAGGAGAGTTGCCCACTGATCCATTAGCTATAGGGCATGTTATTCATGTAGTAAGTGTAGAGAAAATGTTTGAGTTTTGATTATCCATTTTTGTAGTAATCACAGTTAAATGACTAAAGATGGAGTCATTGTTGCCTCTCAGTCTGTGGAGAGTTTAGGGAAGAACATTTGAGCTGGGGGACAAATATCTCAAGGAACATAACTGTGTACTTTTTCTGCTCTTTATGGAATGCAACAAAATTTACAACTGTTGATGACTTTTAAGGATCCATGTGGTAATGAGGATTGTAAAACTTTTTTTTGGTTGAAATAAAACTACCTTTCTTTCTTATTATAAAAGTTGAATACTTTAACATTATCTAGTCCCTCTGTGGTAAAGCAAAGTAAATCTGTGTCTTTGAAACAGGAAACTGGGATTCAAATTCTGTGTGCGTTGGGATGAGTGGCTGGTGTAAAAACTCAGGCAAGTCTGTGTGCAGACTGTAATGAATTGCTATGGCATCCCCTAAAAGGGAACAGCCAAAAGAAAAAAAAATCTAAATTACTATTTTAGCTGGTTTGAAATTTAAAGTTAGTATCATTAAAGTCACAGCACCAGCTACCCACTGTGGTCATTATCTTTACCCAAACTGAGAGAAAAGATTAGAGTAACAAACAGGAATTTACCAAAACTGATAACTTTCTTTGCATGTTCTATTGCAAGCACTGCTAGCACAAAAGAGCTCAAAAGTGGAACTTGTTACCATCCTTGAATTTCTTATCCAGTTCCACTTTAGAAACCTGAGCAGAAAACAAAGGGCAACCAACTTGGAGAGGCAAGTCGAACCCAAACAGTGCCTGGTTGGGGCTGACTGTCATGTACCCAAGGTAACGTCAAGACCAAACAGCACGTCCCACAGATTTCTGGGGGGCAGGGCAAGCCACCACACAGGGGAGCCTCTCTACTGTGTAGATCAGAACTGTGTCATGCAGACACTAAATGCATGCCCAGCCTAATTCCACAGCCTTCTGGTTCTCATTCATATCTTCTCAACTGGTCAGCCCAAGTGTTCATTTAATTAGCTTTTTACTTTACTACTGCAGATAATATGCTGGAGCTAAAAAGTATTACCTTTATGTTACCACTGCAGAACATTGTATTTCTTCTTCTTCTTCTTCTTCTTCTTCTTCTTCTTCTTCTTCTTATTATTATTATTATTATTATTATTATTATTATTATTATTATTATTATTATGTTGATGAGAAGTGGTTGTACAATCTTGTTTTGGTGATGGTATATTCATAAAAATATTCATGCCGTTATTAGTAATTCTGTGATGATATTTTTTAACTATAACTAATACTATTTCCAAACCCTGGCCATCCAGATTTACTGCACTACTCCTAAATTAGATAATAAGATAAAAACAACACATACTAATATTAGTACTAAGGTTTCAGGAAGTAGCTGAACTAGAAATAATAAACCTCAATTTTTATTAAAACCTTTATTAAAACTTTGAACTAATGTTGAAATGTTTTTGGCAGAACTGGTTCTTCTACAAGTAGCTTAAAGTATAAAGGTAACAAGATTAAATTCCTTTTTAAAATACAATATAAGCTAAATAATTGTTTACTTTTTTTAAACAAGAATTAAGATAGACTCACCTACAAACAGCTTATCACAAAATATTGTGTATTTATTCATTCATTATTACAATTGTAATCATTCGAACCTTTCTATTTAATAACTTACTTTCCTGTCCATATAGTATTGCTGGTGCCTGGAAAAATATTGCAATTGTTTTGATTGAAATACAAATTAAATGAATGCAACATTTGCCATTGATTAATGCATTGTGAAAGGTACAGGTCACCTAATTAATATCTCAGTGCACTGCAAAGCCTTCTGTTTAGGATGCCAAATAGTTGAGAAGATACTATTTTTGTATCTTTAACAGGCTGCATGACATTCTGATTCACCCTCATCCATTTGGCCCCTCTTAAATACTCTGGATTTGTCAACTTACCTGACCTTGTGACTGACAATAGATGGGTAAGTGAAACAGAAAGGGATATCTAAGTCAAGGGAAATCTATATCAAATGGAGATGGGAAGCATGCAGCAGCATCATTGTTTGCATCCCTTTCATTCCACTCAATCCATTTTGCTGGATGACCTGTGGAGCATTTAACTACATGCACAGAGGCCCCCATGCATGGCCATGGGCCTGGTCAAAGAGAATGCTTGACCCCCAGCAAAAAGTGGGACTTGCGCTAAAAAAACAGGAGCAGGCAAAGGCGTCTACCTTGCTGCATGAGAGCTCCAACTCCGAACCAGAAACTATTAAGCAGGGTGAAATTGTTTTCCACTACATCAGAGTCAGGGTTGCAGGGATGGGGATTATACCACTCGTAGGGACTAAACCTGTGGTGATTGAGAGAGAACACACAAATACATATTCAGTGTGGTTTCATCAACAGGTAGGCATGTACTGTATGGTGGAAGATAGCAAGAACGCTCATTCCATCTGGGGAAAAATAAAGACAAAACACAAATTAGGTTGTTAATTAAACAACTCAAACACTATCTGGCAATTCTTGGTTAATTATATTTGTAAAATGGATTAGATTCTGATTAACATTCACAATCATAGTGTAACAGCAAGTACATTCTGTTTGTATTTAGGCTTTTGCTATATTGACATCTGGTCTGGGTTTTTTTCAGTTTCTAAATAAAGTCAATAACACCTCAAAATATGGCAAATTACTTTATGTTGTGCTCTGCCCTGCCAGAATCAGACAACAACATGATACTTCTAGAACTATGTCCATTAAATGGAAATGACTGAAATGGACACATTTTGTCATGACATACAGGACCGTGAAAACCAAACCAAGCAGAATACCCAATTCCAAACATTCTGCTGGGATTGGTATTCAGCCTTAATTCCTTTTGTGCAGAAAATGACAGAAAGGTAAAAGTTAAAGCCACCTATCCAAAGGCTAAAACGTAGATTAATGTTGGTCGTTCAACAGGACAATGATTCCAAAATCTGACACAGAGTGGCTGAACAAGAAATTAATCTGAAAAGGGTAATAACCCAGTAGCCCCCTATTGTAACTTATTATAAGATGATTGACCTAAGTCATTGCTAATAAAGGTGGCTTTAGAAACAATGTATCCATAGGAAAATACCATTATTTTTACAGATTTTTTTCTCCTATTTTTTTACCCTTTTTACTGGCCTACAGGTACACCAGTAGAACAGATGAGAGTGCACTTGCAAAAAACCTAAAAAAAAAAAAACCTACATCCTCATCTGAATCTCTCATGCGATTCCAATACTAATGACATAAAGTGATTGAGGGGCGTTTCGAATTAGAGCTACTCAGATTCCAAAAGTAGCTCCTCATGTGGGCGTACTCATATCAAAGGCAATTCCCTCAGCAATTTAATCGATGGCTTCTGAAAATAACCTCATTGTCAGCCAAGAAAAGAACTAATAATCCCTATAATCTTGGAGGAGCATTAATATTCAGCAGATCAAACGGTTCATTCCTATCATGCCCACGCTGGCTCTGGAGTTGCCTTTCACTCAGAACACTCCTCAAGCAAAGAGATTTTTCATTTATTCATGTTAAATAAAAGTGACATTACATTAGTAAAGGTTGATTGGTCTACAATTAAGCAACCTGACCCGATTTGGGTTGTTCTACTGTAGAGGAGTGGCCAACTCTGTCTTGACTCAGGATGCTAGAGACTTGTCTTAGTGTGAGCCATTTTACTTTAATGCAAATGAAAAATTATAACCTTAAGTGAATAACCTTTTTCTTGTGCATGAAGGCTAAGGCAGATCAAACCTTTTTTTTTTCTTTTTTATATCGTGTGGTAGTATTGTGTTGAATATTATTATACAAGGCTTAACATGAAGATGTATGGCTGCATTGATAAAATGACAGCAACAGAACTGTACTGTGTCATTGACTAATGGGCTTCAGCATTATAATGTAGTTAGAGAAGGTGTTCCTTTCACCCCTGCAACACTTAGAGGATATTGTGTAGCATAGCTCCAAGGACCTTTGAATGTCCCCTTGATTTCAGCTTTAAAAGAATGATTGGCCTTAAATCAATCTGTCCGCTCTCTCAATTTTCCTCAAATTTGCTTGCTTGTCAATTTGCCGTGCCAAATTGAGTTCAGCTGAACCACGACCTTGCAGTTGTATACGCGACTGTGATGCAATGTCTTGCACAGAGAAGTCTCAGTGTGCTCCTCTGGAAGCAGCACAAGCAACTGTCAGCAGTAATTTGCTGTATCATGGGAGTGCCTGGTGTAGTTCTGCTGCTGGTGATTAGGTCAAGGATGCTAAACCAATGCCGTTTACAGGAGACAAGTAAGCTTAACCTGTCTCTCATGGAAGCGCTGGTTGGCCTATTTTCTGTCAGTTTGATCCAATTACCTCGCCCTTACACTATCTCATGTCATCTGTTCTGGAGAGGGGGGGGGGGCACTGAGCAAGGTCAATACAGAGATAAGAAGAGACAAAAAGAGATAATTCACCTGCAGCTCAGAAATATTGTGAGTGTTTTATCTTATTATGGGGGCACGGTCATCCTACAGAAAATTCTGTGATAATACTCAAGATAATGGCAAAGTTAAGGCAGTGAATCAACACTCAAAATGCTTCTGTCAGAGGATGATATATTTTATATATCACTTTAACTGGTGTTATAAATTCTGTCTGTTAAGGATTTTGCAGACTTTCTCTGCTTCCCTTGTTTCATTAGAGTTTTCATCTCTCCAAAGATAATAAAATGGTGTGAAAATGGATCAAATTTGGAGAAAAAAACTGGTTGTATATACATTTTTAAAAAATGACACGTCAAAGGTTTTTTATAGCTCTATCAATATTGATTGAAAAAAATATGTATTGGTATTACAGGAATCAAACTAATTTTATAGTGGCTTATCAGCTTTTGCATGTTTCCATTGTTTCCACTGAATTATCTTTGGTGATGAGCTCTAATTCTTTGAGGTTGAAAGACCCTTCACGCCATCCCCATAATTTGTAGCTTCCTCCATAGATTCTGGGCCACTCAAACATTAATATTACTACATGTTAGCAAAACACACAATATACCGTATGTTTACATGTCTGCTACTCTAAATTAATACGTTTCTCTGCTTCCTGACAGCCGGTGGCTGTGCTGGCAATGATACTTAAGTCATTAGTGTACACCTGAAATACTTTTTAACTTCAAATAGTGTATTAACTGATCTCCAGTTTGGGTTTAAGGCATTACATAGCACTACCACGGCAACTTTAAAGGTATTAAATTATTTAATTGGTTCTGTAGATAAATAGTATCACTGTGCAGCACTTTTCATTGACTTGTTTAAAGTCTTTGATGCAGTCGATCATGAAATCCTGTTAAAAAGGCTGCTTGAGATTGGTCTCTCTCAAAATGCAGTTAAATGGTTTGACAACTACCTGTCTGGTAGGTCACAATGTGTGCTGGTAGAGGGTCTTTCTTCCCCTTGTCTTCCAATATCCAAGGGTATTCCACAAGATTCAGTCATAGGTCCCCTTCTTTTTTGATCTCTATTAATGGTTTAGACAAAAATGTGCCATAGGGGGTGTTGGTGGCACAGAGATTAGGGGGTTCTTCTTGCAATTGGCGGGTTGCAAGTTCGATCCCCTGCTCTCACTGTCTCTGTCGTTGTGTCCTTGGGCAAGACACTTCACCCAAATTGCCAGCTGGCAGTGGTTTGAGGGCCCAGTGGCACCGATGTATGGCAGCCTCGCTTCTGTCAGTCTGCCCCAGGTCAGCTGTGGCTACTAACATAGCTCACCACCGTTAGGGTGTGAATGGGTGAATGACTAAGACTGTAGTGTAAAGCGCTTTGGAGGTCGTCAAGACTAGTTAAAAGCACTATACAAGTAAAAGCCATTTACCATACACCAATTCTAATTCATATGCTGATGATACTGTTTTGTATTGTGCTGCCAACACAGTAAAACATGCTTTTGAAAAACTACAAGTGTTGGAGTCTGGGAGACTTGGTCTCCTTTTTCTTTTCGGCTTTACTTTTTTACTCCTCTAGATGGCATCAGGGAGTGTGGTGGTTTGGTGGTGCAGCAGGTGTTTTCCATCTACATCATGAGGAGTGGAGTATTTAAGAAGCCTGCTGCCAGCCCTTCGATGCCTGAGTGTTCTACCTGTGTGGTATGACTCTAGCCCTCTGTTGCTCAGTTCTGATTCTGAAGCCCTGAAGATTTAACTCTGTCTTTCCCTCAGATCTGGCCCTGTGCCCTGGATTCCTTCCCAGTTCCTCAGCCTATTTGTGGACCATCTGTACCTTACAAGGACTCAGTTCTGGACTAATACATGGCTGGCAGCTCCTGGATAACCACTACCACCTCCACTCCTGGATCAAGACCTGCCCACCCTCCACCGCGTTCCAACTAACTCAACCCCTGGCGCAACTCCACCCATCACCCAGTAAGCTATCTATTCCTGCACCTTCCTGAGACAATCCTTTCTGCAGTAACACTGAATATCTTTACAGACCTCCTGGCTAAGTTCCCCTCCATAACCCATACCTGGAGCTCATCGCAGAAGATTCTAAACCTCTTTAATAAACATTCTAAAACTTTCTTTGTTTCCTGAGAGTGTTCTGCATGTGGGTCAGACACGTGGCAAAAACCATGACAACAAGCAGCTTTTGTTGTAGTAATAACACAATCATTCTAATTTGAATGATTGTGCTTGTTTGTCTGTCTTGTTGTCTCTGCTCTGTCTTCTGTAATCCCCAGTTGGTCGAGGCAGATGACCGTTCATACTGAGCCCGGTTCTACTGGAGGTTTTCCTTCCCGTTAATGGGGAGTTTTTCTGTCCACTGTCACTCGATGCTTGCTCAGTATGAGGGATTGCTGCAAAGCCATGGACAATGCAGACGATTCTCCCTGTAGCCCTACGCTTCTCCAGGAGTGAATGCTGCTTGTCAGGACTTTGAAGCAATCAACTGGTTCCCTTATATAGGAAATGTTTGATCAATCTATATTATATGACTGAATTTGACTTTGTAAAGTTCCTTGAGATGACATGTTTCATGAATTGCGCTATATAAATTGAATTGAATTTAAATGCTCATATATGTAAAGTAATGTTGTTCTCCATTTCTAAGTAAAAGGCCATTTCACAATTGTTGTACTCCATTATTACTTTTCAAGGCTCTCCAATTGAAGTAATATCTCAATATAAATATTTAGCTTTTATTGTTCATTGCTTGTTTTTTTTAGGCTAGAAGGCATCTTCTTGCTAACCTGACAACAGCCAGATGCATGTATCGCTCCGCCTAGCTTCACTCACATACATCTGGGACATCGCTCATTGAAAGTGATTTCCCCAACCAAATTTTTGGTCTGGCCAATCAGGACGCAGGGCGGGTGTTTCATGGATGTGACGTAGTGGAGAAGCCACCGTGAGATTCCAACAACAATGGCGGCTCGCATCGAGGAAGCAAGCGTTAGCATTGATGCTGCTATTTCTTCCGTGTTGTCCAATCTATCTGATATTGTTTCATTAAAAGAACATCAGAACGGCTCTGAAGGCTTTGTTGGTGGAAACCATGTTTTCGCCCTTCTCCCGACCGGATTTGGCAAGTTTTGTTTTCCGGGGCGCGGACGCGCACGCGGGGGGGGGGGGGGGGTGAACGACACGTTTTCCGCGGACCGGCTCGCGGAGCGGAGGGGGGGGGGGTGGACGGCACGTTTTCCGCGACCGCCTCGCCAAGATAGCGCTGCGGGAAACCCTGCACTAGAGCTGCAAACACATAAAAAAAAAAAAAAAGTTTTTTTTTTCCTGCGTCGGTCTCATCAGCGTCACGGGTTAGCTTCGGTGTGAGTGGTTGAAATAGCACGTCGATAAAGATGACAGACAAGTGGCTTATCCAATCATATGCAAGGAGTTTTGATAAGGCCCAGCCTTCAGTAAAGGCAATTCCTATGGCGGTGTCCCAGATGTATGTGAGTGGAGCTAGGCGGAGCGAGACATGCAGCTGGCTGTTGTCAGGTTATCTTCTTGCTGCCACTCTTCTACCCATTTTGCATGCGTGTTCACACTGGTTACATAGTGTATTCTGTGTATCATGGAGCATTACATTTTATCACTGGTCTAGGAGCTCTTACTCGTCATTTTCTTCTGTGTGCCCATTGGATGGATTTCATTATCGACCCGCAGACTCTGTCACTGGTATAATTTCAACTACAAAGCCATCTTGGGTTTACTTCACCTTATCCTCTCTCCCTTGTTAATAGAAAATATTCAGAAGGCTATTCTCTGTGTTCAGATTAGTTCATTTTACTAAAGGTACCTAAGGTTCACACTGATTATGGTAAAACATCTTTCCAGTTTGCAGCTCCCTTAGACTGGAATCAATTGCAGAGGGACTTGTAGCTGAAGGATTTGGTCTCTGTTGATGTATTAGAGAATTTTTGAACCACTTTACAAATAAGGTTTCTGTTTGCAGATGTTTTGCCTAATTCTTAATCGTATTCTGCCAAAATTGTATCTTTAATGTATTTACATGTCTGTAGTTTTGATTGGAATTGTGTGCTGCTGCCATTCTTGGCCAGGTCTTTCTTGAAACATATATTTTTTTTATTTCAATAAGATCTTCCTGGATAAATAAAGGTTACATATACAGCCGCCATATAGTTGTGCTCATAAGTTTACTTTTTTTTGCCCATTTTCAACAAATATAAATGATAACACTATTTTTTTTTCACTCATGGTTAGTGTGTGTGTGTGTGGACCCATTTATCGTCAAACAACTATGTTTACTCTTTTTAAATCCTAATAGCAACAGCACCTTGTTCAAAGGTTTACATACCCTGGTGAGTTTGGCCTGATAACATGCATAAATGGGTTTGAATGGTTACTAAAGGTAACAATCATCACCTGTGATCTGTTTGCTTGTAGTGTTTGTGTGTAAAAGCTCAGTGACATCCCTTGCAGCTTTCATCCAGTGCTGCTCTTATGTTTGAGGTTTCTGAGTCATCGGAAAAGCAAAATAATCAAAGGATTTGTGGGAAAAGGTAATCAAGAATCAAAATTTCTTACTCATGTCACCATAATGAAATTTTGGTGAGACACCAGATTCACACATAACAGAACAGACAGACATAATGTTCAAATAGTTGAATGCACTGGCGATACTTCCTGAGAAGTTAAGTGTGCAAATAGTCCTTAGTTCCTGATAAGATGTTCAAGTCAAAAAAGACAGATTGCAGCTAGTTTGCTGGCATTGTAAATTACTGTGCAACTGCATGGATGTATCAGACAAAACAATCTCCGGGAGGTTGAAAGTGTGCAAATAGTCATTAGTAAAAAATGTAAATGTTCAAGTTAATTGATTCTGAAATCAAAAAGACAGGTAGCAGTCAGTTTACAGGATGATGTAAGAAATACTGTGCAATTGCATGAATGCAATGGACAGATATTCCCAGAGAAGTGAAAGTGTGCAGAAGTTAAAGTGTGCAAATATCATCAATGAACTTGAAGATCATTAGCATTAATCTTCAAGTCAAAGAACATTTGGCAAAGATGTCCAAATAAACACTCCATGAGAAGCTAAAACTGCCCAAATTAGCATGTGAGAGACAGTGTAAATCATTCTCAATCAGATCAAGAACCTGATTGAGCAGCATGTTTGTAAAGATGTGACAGACTATAAAATGGTGCTGGTGGTTTAATTGGGTTTGAGCAGGGGGTGATAGCCCTCACAGCTTTGGGAAATAAACAGTTTTTAAATCGATTAATATTTGATTTAATGTTCCTGAATCGTCTAACTGATAGAAGTGGGACAAACATTGTATTGTGCATTGCCCAGGTGGGTGGGATCTGTGGCAATGATGTCTGACCCTTTTCTGGATTATTGGAGCATAAACTGTGTCTAGATCTTTTAGATTATATACCACAATCCCCTGTGCTGACTTCACCAACTGTAAGTCCTTCCTCTCCTGTGCAGCTCTCGTACCACACTGTCATGCTGAGATACAAGATGCTTTCGATTGTAGCTCTACAAAAAATTATTAGCAGCTGAGTAGAAAGTCCAGCCTGTTTCAGATTCCTGAGAAAGAAAAGGTTTTCTTGGGCCTCTTCACCAGGTGGGAGGTGTTCACAGTCCAGGAGAGGTTAGATGAGATGTGAATGCTCAGGAATTTTATGATGTTACATGCTCCACCACCTCCCCCTGTTGTTAGAGATTCGGCCTTCCCGATCCTCCTGTAGTTAACTATGACCTCCTTGGTCTAGAATGAGTTTATTTATTCCTGGAGCACCAGTGTCAGATTGTGGACATCTTCTGTGCAGTAGGTTTCATCATTCTTGGATATGAGACCCACCACAGTGGTGTTGTTCACAAACTTCACAACCACGTTTGTGGCGTTTATAGAACACAACACTGCAGCATGTCAGTGTTGAGCCTCATTGGGGCAGATTGTGAGTTTCCCTATCCTCACCACATGGGGCATGTTGGTAAGGAAGTCACTGATCCGGGAGTAGAGGAGTGTGGATGGCTATCACCCCTGCTCAGAATCAAATAAACCAACAGTCCAGTTCGCAGTCTGTCGTAGGGCTGGACGATAATTCAATAACAATATATATCGATCGATAGACATATATTGATGATAAAAAAAGGGTCAATGAAAAGTTCAATTGAAGTAAAGTTTTTCTTCCTTTTGCGTTTCAGCCTTGTAGGTTAATATTACAGTCATTACATCCTCCCAACCAATCACAGCGCAGACCCAGGAACGCTCCATCCCCTTGAAAGAATTCAGAGAGCAAACGTTATTTTTTTTCCTTTTTAAAAACTTGTAGTTTTGGTAAAAAATTGGTTGAATATAGGGTTAGGCTTGAATTCAGTGTTTGTGTATTCTGTATCTAGAAATTGGTTGTTAAGCAACAGCATAAAATGGCCAAAGCTGCACTTAAAATATGTTTTGAATTTGTTGATAATTATCAATATCGATCCAATATGATTTATATTGTTATGTTTGTTTTTTCTATATTGTCCAGGGGCCCGTTCTTTGTATGTTGCTTAAAACATACAAGATCAAATGACACATCCAAGATGACTTCATCCGGCTAATCATGATCTGGCTAATTGGGTTCTTCGAACACACCTGTTGTTTATGATTAGTATGGCTGGATTGAGTTATCTGAGATAACTGCGTGTTCATGCGCCGCTTTAAAAGGGGAAATGTATCGATAGTTGAAACATTGATCAGGAGCGCTGCTATTGGCTGTTCAGCATGGCCAAAGAACACCGACAGTTTTTCTCCCAAACAGAACATGAGCTTTTAATGAAAGGTTATGTCGAATTTGAGTCATTAATTAAAACGACAGGTAACAAATCAAAGTCTGCTAAAGCCAGGAGAGAGGGCTGGCAAAAAGTAGCAGACAAATTACATGCATAAGTGCTGTTGCATGTCAGAGCCTCCACGGGACCCACTAGAACATGGAGACAAGTAAAAGTGAAGTACAAGAATATTCTATAAAATGGTAGCCTTTAATTGTTATACTGTATGTTAAAAAGCCACTTGTTATGGCAACAGATCCAATATCGGTGTCATTCCTTAGACACTGAAAGTAAAGAACGCGTGCAAACTGGGAATTTTAACAAAAAATTCTTTATCTACAAAAAATAATTCTTCCTTTTCCAAATCATCCACAGCTTACACGGTCAAAAACTGTATTGCTCCGTGTCTAGATAATCCATCCATAGTTTTTTCTAATACAACATACGGCTCGACAGGAAGCAAGCCTTTCAAAATCAAACTAAGCTTGACAATAAAATGGCCTGAACAAATCTTCTTACTGAATATGATAAAAATAAAAAGCAAACCATCAAATAAGTAACTTAAATATTTTCTATTTATGGCTCTAACACCACTTTTTGCTCTTTTTAAAAGCCACTGTTAAATGATGTGTTTGTCTGTTTATAACAGCCACCAAGAAAAACGTTTACATGCCCCAGGTATGTAAACGTATGAGCACAACTGTATCTATGTGGGAGCTGTCTTTCCCTAAGTAAGTTTAATATTCATATATATGTGTTTCAGTAACATTTTAAATAGAAGAGTTTAAATGTATAGTAATCTGAAATTGAATTAGTATTCATGTTTTTTGAAGAAGCTCTTTACGTTATACAGTCTTTTTCAGCTTCCAAGGAAACACATATTTCCCAACATAACCTTGTCAAGCCTTTAAGATACATCTAACATTTTGCAGAAAATGCTCAAGCCAGCTACTTTGCCTTCTTTGTCAAACATTCATTTATGTGAGTGTCTGCATGGGTTTAGATGTTGCTAGCTTAGTAAAACCAAGAGACTTAAAGAGGAATGTTTTTGGAAGAAATATGAACAAATGTGGGACTTTTGGTGTCAATTTGTGACTGTATTGCAATTCCATGTTTGCAGCAATCCAAATCAGTAGTAATATTACATGCATCTATTTTCTCTGGGTGCTTTTTTTATTACACCTGGTCAGAAAAATGGCATGTTAATTGGAGACATTGTCCTTAGTGTATGCTTGACTGTTTATTTGGGCATGTGTCTGTCCCACTGACTACTGAAGACAGGCCCTCACAACGCTGACAATGGAAGAACAATTTCTCCAAATCTCTGGAATTGCATAAACTGTATTGAATAGAACTGAAATCCTAATGAAATTGTTGTAATTCCTATTAAATGTTTTGATGTGCTTTTTTTCTAAATAGAATTAAATGGATTAAAATAGCAGTATGAATGTGTATACATACATATTGTTATTGTATTGAGGGAAGTAATATGTGGTTTTAGTCATTGGAAAATAAATATGCGCAGGTTGTGGACTGGCAAAAAGGTGCCTCCTGAATATAAAGAAGCACAAATCATAAGTGGCAAAATAAAAAAGCAACTGTACTACTGCTCTGTTTGTAGAAGACATTCAAAAGAGTTCATGAGTTAGTAGTATCAGGCTTTACTGGTAGTTCATAAGACCATCCTGTTCATTGTTTAGGATTGTTGAAAAATGCATTGTAAAAATGTGTGCTAGTTAACCCGAGTCTCAAGGCTTGAATGGTTGTAGAACCAGCCGGGAAGACAAATCAAGGCTGTACTTTAGGTGTCAAATAGACAATCCTAAAGGCTGAAACACACCAAACCATCCGATCAGACATAGAATTGCATTGTAGTAATTAAATCTGATTGAGGTGAATGGGGCCGGGAAGACCGGTTTGCAGTTTTCTGCAGCTGTACTGTGTAGCTGCAAGCAGGCCAGCTGACAGCTTTGCAAGGCCCGGGATGACGTAGTGTTTTTGGGTTTTGGGCCCCCCCTCTACACACACACACACACACACACACACACACACACACACACACACACACACACACACACACACACACACAAAGTCAACTTAACTGTATACTTCATGCCCTGGAAATCTCTGTATTTTATATTGATCTACAAAAAATAAGTTCTTCCTTTTCCAAATCATCCACAGCTTACACGGTCAAAAACTGTATTGCTCCGTGTCTAGATAATCCATCCATAGTTTTTTCTAATACAACATACGGCTCGACAGGAAGCAAGCCTTTCAAAATCAAACTAAGCTTGACAATAAAATGGCCTGAACAAATCTTCTTACTGAATATGATAAAAATAAAAAGCAAACCATCAAATAAGTAACTTAAATATTTTCTATTTATGGCTCTAACACCACTTTTTGCTCTTTTTAAAAGCCACTGTTAAATGATATGTTTGTCTGTTTATAACAGCCACCAAGAAAAATGTTTACATGCCCCAGGTATGTAAACGTATGAGCACAACTGTATCTATGTGGGAGCTGTCCTTCCCTAAGTAAGTTTAATATTCATATATATGTGTTTCAGTAACATTTTAAATAGAAGAGTTTAAATGTATAGTAATCTGAAATTGAATTAGTATTCATGTTTTTTGAAGAAGCTCTTTACGTTATACAGTCTTTTTCAGCTTCCAAGGAAACACATATTTCCCAACATAACCTTGTCAAGCCTTTAAGATACATCTAACATTTTGCAGAAAATGCTCAAGCCAGCTACTTTGCCTTCTTTGTCAAACATTCATTTATGTGAGTGTCTGCAAGGGTTTAGATGTTGCTAGCTTAGTAAAACCAAGAGACTTAAAGAGGAATGTTTTTGGAAGAAATATGAACAAATGTGGGACTTTTGGTGTCAATTTGTGACTGTATTGCAATTCCATGTTTGCAGCAATCCAAATCAGTAGTAATATTACATGCATCTATTTTCTCTGGGTGCTTTTTTTTATTACACCTGGTCAGAAAAATGGCATGTTAATTGGAGACATTGTCCTTAGTGTATGCTTGACTGTTTATTTGGGCATGTGTCTGTCCCACTGACTACTGAAGACAGGCCCTCACAACGCTGACAATGGAAGAACAATTTCTCCAAATCTCTGGAATTGCATAAACTGTATTGAATAGAACTGAAATCCTAATGTCACACTCCAGGCCTGGGTGCAGGGCCGGGTTTTCTCTCTCTCTCTTCTCTGCAGGGTGTGACGGGCAGGTGCTTCTCATCACAACTAATTGGAGCCCTTCTTAAGGAGCAGAGGCCAGGAGGAGGGCGTCAGTTCTTTCTCGCTTCCAGCGTGGTACATGACCGAACTTACCCTGTTCCGAGTTCTCTGCAAACTAAACCTAACATTTGTGTCTCCGTTGTTTTTCCTTCAGAACCTTTCGCCTACGCCACAGATACCTCAAGCCTGGAACCCTAGGGCAACTGAACTTTCCCTGATCGTCTGCCAGTGCAAGCCCTCCTCCTAGAGCTCACCTGCCTGTCCACCCTCAAGCCATCTGCACAAGAGAGCATCTCAGGATTTTCACCCGGACCCAGGACATCACCCCTCCTGGTCCTTGGCAAGCCTCCGACTCAGTGAGTTTAGCAACCTTCACATCCTCAGCAGCCACAGGCTGTTTCTCACAGTTTTCTCTCACCTCTCCAAGCAGACCAGAAGACTATCAAACCGGACACCACCAATACCTGAGACCCTGCACTCTTAACAATAACCAGATCAATAAACCAGATTCAACTAAACTGTTTTGTCTCCGTGGTTGCCCTGATTCTGAGTCGTTCTATTCTAACATGACACCTAATGAAATTGTTGTAATTCCTATTAAATGTTTTGATGTGCTTTTTTTTCTAAATAGAATTAAATGGATTAAAATAGCAGTATGAATGTGTATACATACATATTGTTATTGTATTGAGGGAAGTAATATGTGGTTTTAGTCATTGGAAAATAAATATGCGCAGGTTGTGGACTGGCAAAAAGGTGCCTCCTGAATATAAAGAAGCACAAATCATAAGTGGCAAAATAAAAAAGCAACTGTACTACTGCTCTGTTTGTAGAAGACATTCAAAAGAGTTCACGAGTTAGTAGTATCAGGCTTTACTGGTAGTTCATAAGACCATCCTGTTCATTGTTTAGGATTGTTGAAAAATGCATTGTAAAAATGTGTGCTAGTTAACCCGAGTCTCAAGGCTTGAATGGTTGTAGAACCAGCCGGGAAGACAAATCAAGGCTGTACTTTAGGTGTCAAATAGACAATCCTAAAGGCTGAAACACACCAAACCATCCGATCAGACATAGAATTGCATTGTAATTAAATCTGATTGAGGTGAATGGGGCCGGGAAGACCAGTTTGCAGTTTTCTGCAGCTGTACTGTGTAGCTGCAAGCAGGCCAGCTGACAGCTTTGCAAGGGCCCGGGATGACGTAGTGTTTTTGGGTTTTGGGCCCCCCCTCTACACACACACACACACACACACACACACACACACACACACACACACACACAAAGTCAACTTAACTGTATACTTCATGCCCTGGAAATCTCTGTATTTTATATTGATCTTTTCTTCATAAGAGAACAGCAAGCACTGCAGCCAAAATATGGCCTTTTTTGACCTGCTGTATATTAACCAGTCCCTAACAATGTTTTCCCTTCCATTGCAGGAGGTAGAATATGTTAGATACTTTAGGAATTGTCTGCCCTCTGAATCTCTGAGAAAGGCTTCCTTTTTGCCATTAAAAACGCACAACATTCATTCGATCAGAATCAGTCAGTTTTGTTGGCCATAACGCGGGATCATTGAAATTAACGGTGTGATCCATCTCTGACCCACTATGCTCAGACTATCCGATCGGGCAGTAAGCCTCTCCACCTGCACTGTCTCTGTTGTCGCTAGGGTAGGCTCTTTCTGTCTCATCGTCAAACACACGCTGGGCCCCTCCCTCCCAGCTCCCCGCTAGAGGTGTGCGATACCGGAAATTTTTAATCGATCAGATCTGAAGTAAATACAGATATCGACGCTGTCGATACGATACTGATACTTTTGACATTTAAGCTTTATGTATCATGAAACTGTTGACCTTTTGGGTTTTGTGATTTTTATTTTATTATTACAATTAAATAATGATAATAATAGTTTTGTTCATAGTGTTTTTTCCTAATCCACCTCTTATATCTTTCAATCCTTATGTAATTTTGTCTGTGTTGTGTGCACCTGCCTGTTGCTTTAATCCTGTAATTTTCCCCGTCATGGGATAAATAAAGGATTAACTAATCTTATCTTATCTTAAATAACACTTTTTAATAGGATATATGTACTGGGTTCTTTCAATGTCTTAATTACATTTTCTGTGTGGGCTCCAGTAACATATGATAGATAATATCTACTTTGAAAGTTAGCATGAACTGCTACTGAAGATGACCACTCTCATCTACCTGGATGTTCTCTGGAGGACTGAAATGCCTCAGTCAGTGACGTCAGTCTGTGGGTCTGGGTCTGTCGGGGAAATGAGACAAGTTTCGTCTCCTCTCTTCGTTTCTGTCACTCGACGTTTTCTTGCTCATGGTTTTTCATGTGCTTATATAAATTTGTTGTGTTTCCACTGAATTTAACCGGCTTTTTACAAAACATACAGTTTGATTTCATTTACGGTATTAAAACAGAGCCAATCGGCGCTACTTTCCCTCTTCATGTTTTTCCCCTCCTGCGGTCTCTCTCTCTCCGAGTCTGAGCAGCAGCTGAGTGGGTGGGCCAGGCTGAGCCTGCGTGCTGATTGGCTGGCGCCGCTGAGCCATGTACGACAGGGGAGGGGGAGCAGCAAAGTGCCGTGACACAGACTGCTGCTGCAGTTTTGGGCCCCCCCGCTGTCCTGTGCCCGGGACAACTGACCCGTTTGTACCCCCCTGTCGGCAGGCGTGGCTCCAGCCAAGGTAGCCAAGGTAGACTGCTCCATCTTGGTCAGAGCTATGTAGCAATTTGACAAGAAATCTATGAGCACAACTGAAAAAGAGACACTTTTGCAAAGTAAAACACATCCTCTTTGGGCAAAATACAAAATAAAATGCCTGAACTGCAAGGTAAATGGAACAAAATTGCCAGCCAGGTTCATCCGCATATAAGTCCATCCCAGAAAACACACAGCTTATTAAAAAAATCAATAAACATTTCACAAAACAGTGTCCTTAACCATGGTAGGAGCTCAGAAGTACAGTAAACAGATAAAGTGAAACAGCGATCTTCAAGCTGGTTTAAGCAGCAACTGCAGCATTACATTTGCTGCCCAGCTTGTTTATGCTGCCGGAATTTCTGGAATTTGCAGTACATACTCTTGCGTGACTACCTAAATTAGATTCATGAACAGTGACTGATTCTTTTAGATATTCTAATATTTATCGTATATTTCCAGTCTTATTATGTATACGCGGTGATGTCTGATGTTTCTGTGTGTGACTGATGTTTCTTCTTGTGTCGTTCTTCTATGAACTGTAAGTTGATGCTGCTTTACACTTGAAGTTCCTAACACATAAATAAAGTTACTTGAAATGTAATACTGGATCTTGCAAGTCCGCTTATCCGTAGAGGGAGCCTCTACACAGCCAGTAGAAAAGGAAAAAAATCTGCACGGATCTGTGTGTTGGATCAGAGAGATCAGATAGTTTGGTGGGTTTCAGCCTTGAGGGTACCTCCTTTGTGTAATGTATTTTTTCAGTTTAACAAAGACATCTTCTTCCACACCTACATCAAGCTACTTGTCTTTCCGGTGCAAAATGTCACTATTGCTGTCTTCAAAAGAATGTCTCTTGTCCTTAAGATATAGCTGAACCGCTGAGACTTGATGCAATGAGCTGACTCTTCAGTGTTTGACCATATTTTTGCATAGGTGCCTTTTTGTTTCTTTCCTCTCTCTGAGGCCTCATCCACATGAAGACAGGTTTGGCTCTATCCAGCAAGCTATTTAGGCAGACGGGGATCCTGTCGAGACAAAGCCGCCACAAAACCGACGACATTTGAAAGTTGATCCCAGAGTGAGAAAGTTTAAAGCCTAAAGCGGCTTTGTTTGCACACCCCTATCTGCATAACTGGCTACCAACCGCTATGTTTGCACCTGCAAACCAATGTAGGCCTTGCCTCTCCCCTAACATGCATGCACTAACATAAACGGCAGCAGATTTTGGAGTTGAATTTGTGCTTCAGATACTATTCAATTTTTACTGGTTCTCTTCATTAGTTCATGGCATGTAAGGCAATCAGGAAGGCTGCTACATTGTTGTAGTTAACTGAAACATCATTAGATTAAGCTTGTAGTCCAATTTATCTTGACCTGCTGCTACTATTCTACAGCAATGTGCTTTCCTCTGTATGTTTTCTATTCTTATGTACTGTTCATATACATCACTTTGAATTTTCTTGTTACTAAAAAGTGCTTTAAAAACAAACCTACGACCTATGTGTTCCCTGAGATAAACCAATAAATGAACAGATGATAATTTTATGTCACTAGTTATGTAAAATAAATTAAAATGATTACAGAATAGCTTCCATGCAATTTTGCAATGTAAAATAAGCTTCATTCTTTTCTGTCCAGGATATGTTTCTTACAGTGGTTTTAAATAATAATTAAAAAGGCAAATCAGAAATTATTTTCTCTGGTCACTACAGGCAGTTTGTCTATGTTGGGATATATTTCTCCATCATCCATACAAATATCTTGAGCCTTAAACTGAATAGCAGAGTAAAGTCTGAACTTTTGATCAGCTTTGCAAGTCAGTGGACAGTTTATCTAGCCTCTCAAGGTATTCTGGCTAGCGTATTATTACAAGAGACGGAGCTGGTCAGGTTTCTGGTCAGAGATGTTCTCAAACAGAAAAAGCCTTCGGAGAGATAGGAAAGATTGCAGATTTTTTTTTGTGTATTTTTGGTTTGTACTGCAAAAATGGTTTGCATGAAGTTTCCCATTTTTAAGTCCTAGATTTGTTGGCAGATTTTGTGTTTGCAGCTGGAAAATACAGTTTTCTTCTAGTGCTGGAAGAAATCTGCATGTGAGTAAAAATGATTTTAAGACTTCAAGATGTTCACTCAATTTTGCAAGAAAGACTAAAAACTGGTGGATCTCATAAGATAATGATGTATGTTGAACCAATTAGACATTGTAGATTTAAACGTCAACCATGCATCTATCGTACATGTGTTAAATGTGGAGATAAGGGCAATTTGATTGATTGCCTCTGGGATTGTCCTGAGATTCAGAATTTTTGGAAGGAGGTCTTGGAAAAAAATGCACTTATCGTTGGTACTAAACTTAATCCCTGTCCTAGGTTGTGTATTTTAAGAATTTTTCCCACACAAACTCAAATAAGTAAGGTTGATCAGAAATCCATAATTTACTGTTTGGTGCAGGCCAAATATAGTATAGCCAGGTCCTGGAAATCTGTAATCAGACCCCAATTAAAAACTTGGATGTCTACATTATCAAGCTGTCTGGCCTTGGAGAAACTCTCCTTTATGATTAAGGGCAAATATTGTGTGTTCAAAAAGATATGGGAATTTTTTTTGCTATTTTTGGAAAATATAAACACTCATGATGAAGGACTGAATGTTACTTCTAGCTAATTTTTGCTAATGTTTTTATTCATATAATGGCTGTAAGTCTGTTATTTTTATGTTAATTTCAAATGTACTCGCTTGCTCGGGGAAACATACGAGGCTGTCACGCTGAAGTCGTGATGCTTGGATTTGGGGAAGACGTTGCTATCACTCCACACCTGGCTTGTGGACTGATTAGATTTCTTGGTCTGGATCTCAGCATATGCCACTGAGATATCAAACTTAAAGTACTTTGTCTCGCTGCATTCAACTAATGTTTGTCACCTTGAATGGTTGAGTTGTTGATGTGTTTTCTTTCTGTTTTGTATTTTATAAACTTGTGAGTTACTTGCCTGTATGCCTTTTTTGAATTATAAAAGACAAACAGATATTTGAAAAAAAAAACATGCATCTATCATGAATACAGCATATGTTTTATGTATCTATTTATTCATTTTGCCATTTTTATTCCATGCTAATTTTACTAAGACATGCAGTCTATCTTACTGAACCTAATTCTCATTCCAGAAGCTTGTTTTTATGTGGTTTTCTTGTTGATTGTACAGTTCATGTATTATGACTCAGTCTGTTCTACAAAGCTAACTGAAATGTCCACTTGTGAAACTTTTGTATGGTTGAGCTGGTTTTCCATCAACCCACAGCTAACTAAGTGGCATGCTTAGTAGAGTTAAGAGTGCTTTCGCGGTTTATTCTGTGTGTCTCTGTGGTGCCCTCTGATAGACAGGGGACCTGTCCATCATATATACCTGGCCTCCTGCCCAATGATAGCCAGAGACAGGCACCAGGTCCCCCATAAAAGCGGGTATAGATACTGGATGAATGCATCATAAAGAGAAATATACATTCTTGCATCTAAATAATATTGCATAAAAATAGGACACTGAGAGATTCAGAGAATTCTATAAGTAAGACTGTGCCAGTATATGAGCAAAAATTAAATGGCTTTTATTTTTCAGTGGGTGAGAATGTATTTTGATGCATATGAAAAAGGTGCAAAGAGATAAAACACATTCTCACTCCCTGATGGGCATGTAATAATCAGATTACATTAATGCAGAGTTTCAAGGATTCTGGATTCTCTAAAACTTAACAAGGACACAATCAACAGGCTTTAACAGAGCTGTAATGTCTAGCTCCACATGCATCCCATTAGCAACAGAAAAAAAGTAACAGAAGTAATAACATGCACAAACTCTGAGGTCAGTGATGAGAGACGGACCATTTGGTGAGGAATCGTTCAGCTATGCACCAGTGTGGAAGAAGCCCAAAAAAGATGAAGGAAAGGCTGACCTAACTCTTACACTATACACTAGCGTTCAGCCTGTTAGCATTCTCGCTGACATATAGACACAACACTCACCCACCACAGGACAAAGACAAGTTCACACAGATAAGATGTGTGACGTGTACACAAACATGTAGTACATAAATGCAAATTCAACTTTCACTTGTCAGAATTAGCCTATAATAACTATTTGGTCATAAAAAAAATGTTAAAATGAAAGCCATTCATTGATGTACAAAAAAACATGTGAACAGGAGTTAAGAGATTACAGCTCTCCACCATGAAACCGAGAAGCAACAGAACATAAGATCACATTATATGGGTTTGAAGGGAACTGTGATTTGTCAAGAAAGCTCAAAGTTAAACAACTATCATGTGTGGTGACAACATGGCCTGGGGCTTATTTAATTGTGCAAGGAAATATTCTCTGTAAAGATTGTGAGGTAAATACAATCCAGTAACTATCATCTACCTCTCTTTTACAGTAATATAGACCAACGGCTAATTAGATAGAGAATTTCCCCAGATAATCAAAATAAACAGAAATATTAAATATAGTGGAAATTAAAATACAAACACTACAAAAAACCTGAGGTTGTCAGTTTCATCATGGAGGGAAGTAAAATCTTGTCTGTTCACAAAGTATTCTCCCATCTGTTCATTTTGTGCTACCCAGTTATGCAAAGACGTGCAACTGTAGCTCTGCATGCATTCGTATACACAGGAGAAGAGAAGGTATAAGCTCAAGGGGAAATTAAAACACTTACCAAACACACACTTATTGTGATAATAAATAAAGATAGGTGCATATTCTGAGCCAACTTAGATGACAGTTGCTGCTTTTCATTCTCTTGTGTGATCATATTGCCAGTAACATCAAAAATATGTGTGTGTTAACAGTAAAACTGTTGGGATCAGGCTGTAAGTAAGCCCTTTGGTCCAATAGTTTTAGGGTTAACAGAGGCCATCTTTTCTCTTCTATTCTTCACCAAGGTTCAAACAGATGGCAAAAGCTAAACTGACCAAGTCAGAGGAACTTCCTAATCCACTCGTCCAGCTCCTTCTGAAAGGACCTGCCGGAGAAAGGTGCTAAAAGAACATGCAACAAGCACCCAAGATGTGTGTATCTTTTTTTTTAATACTGTCTTGATTTTAGCTGCCCCTCCACAAAAACAGTTTAATCGACTCATTCAAAAGCAAAGATAATCATGAAGAGCATTGTGCACCTGACAATTTCAAATCAGGACTCATTGAGTCTTTAGTGATACTAACAGAATATATCTTGTTCTCTTCTGTAAATAACCAATTTCTTTGCTTTTTCTATTTTCTTCTACCTGTCTTTTTATGTAAAGCACAGCTGAAAATCTAATCCAGAGAACAACTGAACACACCTGCCTAATTTTACCACCTTCCATTGTTCTACCACTAGAGACCTTAGAAAATGTTTCATCCAAACTGTCTCAAATAGAACAGAACATCTTCACCACAATCTGAGGAAGTCTGAAATAAGAACTACATCTTTGGATTTCATGGTTTTTGAGAGTAAATCCTTTTTGAACCAAAGAGCTCAATACAAATCATAATTTAACTTTGGAGTACAGTTCTGTTCAGGAGTTTACATTCCATGAGCATGAATATCATAATTTTGATTTATTTAATCTGTTATCTTTTAAAGTTGGTGCACTGATTTGTTTAAAGGAACACTTTCTTTAATCAACACACAGGATATACACTCATAGTTATGTATGTAGGTACTGTATGTATTCATGTTATACTGTACCAATTGTAGACAGTAGAGCAGGTCAAACATATTCGATGGCTACAAAAACAGTGTGGTTCAGGAGCAACTTTCAATGGCCATTTTACTGGCCACTATGGGCTTTCTGTGGATATTTGAGTCTGTATGTATAACTTTTAATCAATTCACTTAGACAAAAATGTCAACAAAATTCTAACAAACAGTTATGTTTTAAAAACCATTGTACTTTAGATCAACCCTTGAAGAGTAAGAATACAAAAAACATTTATACCCATAATGAGTGGATGTAGACTCACCATGAACAAGACTGTGGCTATACAATTTCAAAATGAAGACTTAAAATATTTACCAAAAAGGTTAAAACAGCAACTGGTTAATTTATTTTCCCTATACATTTAACAGACTTCTCTAGTGAAGATGGTGGGGACTGTTAATATATTTACCATGTCTGACCTGGTAATTTTAGAGCTAAAATGCAAACTATTATGTTTGGTAAGCAGACGGAGACACAATAATAATACTAATATCCTTAGTCAGAGTCATACTGTTTTTGAAGCAAGGTGAAGGAAACAAGAGAAAAGAAGAGACAGCATGATGTCTAAGACACCAGGGACAGTGAGGGGGAGGTGGGAGAGGGACTGCAGCCATTCACATTAAACTTGACACATCTCACACACTTGAACACACAATATGAGTGCATTAGCTTTCCGACACTCTCCCAGAGACACACACATACAACTCAGAGACGGTTGAGAGGTCTTCAGTGTCTTTGCTCAGGACCTGGGCACCTGTGCTTGTCAGAATATTATTGGCACCTTTTTTATCGTACCAGTATGAGAATCACACACTTAATTTAACCCAATACCATTGCCAATCTGAAGCAAGATATTCTTCTCAAAACAAGGAATTATATCTGTACAAGTGTATGAGTAGAACATGGAGATTATCTTAGTGATTAATTACAATTTAGTATTAAAAACATGACAGAGTTTTATTATTGAGCCTAAACTTTGATTCATTTCAACACTGTTATAGAGTACCATCACTAAAATGTTAAGTCAGATGTATGAGGCTCAACGATGGACGTCAGGCATATTTCTAACCCTGTGTAGAGCTGCAACCATTTGAAGTGACATGTTACCTGGCTATGACAAACAGCACACAACTGACACCCAAGTAAGCCAGCAGAATATACATCCAGATATCAGGCGAGAGTGGGTTGAGGAAGGAGAAGACCCCAGGGTTGGTCCCGTTTGGCTTGTGGTACAGTATACTTATACCCAGCGTCATGAAGGGCTTGGAGAAGTCAATTACTTTCTCACGCACATATGTGATTGCGAGGGGAGCCACTGCCAGATCAGCTCTCTGTCAACAGTAAAAAGAGACATGAAGAAGGACAGGCTTTAAATTACAGGTACATGAAGCATTTAGAGGCAATCAAATTAACAGACAGGGTTCTTACACACTGCAATCTGTCCAAAAGCATTTTGTAAGAAATTTAAAGCCCTTGAGTATACTCTCACCATTACACTGACCTTTACCTTTCTGAAGTCATTGACCTTATTTTTATATGGTTTAACCCTAAAACTCTAGCTGTGAATGTGTGGGACTATCCTGCAACATACATTCTGATATTAATACAAAGATCTGCCAAATGTTTCTGCAAAGAGCAACAAAATGGAGGAATTTGCTTGTTTGGTATTAGGTTACTTATATTTCATAAAGACTAACTGGCCACTATCTTAAACACACATTGCTAGTGTTGGGTTGGACACTCTTTTGCCCTCAGAACTGCACATCCATCCATCCATCCATCCATCCATCGTCTTCCGCTTATCCAGGGTCGGGTCACGGGGGTAACAGCTTCAGTAGGGAGGCCCAGAGGTCCCTCTCCCCAGCCACTTGGGCCAGCTCCTCCAGGGAAATCCCAAGGGTTCCCCAGGCCAGCTGGGAAACATAGTCCCTCCAGCGTCTCCTGGGCCTCCCCCTGGGCCTCCTCCCGGTGGGACGTGTCCAGAACACCTCACCAAGGAGGCATCCAGGAGGCATCCTAACCAGATACCCGACCCACCTCAATTGGCTCCTCTCAACGTGGAGGAGCAGCGGCTCTACTCTGAGTCCTCACCCTATCTCTAAGGGAGAGCCCAGACACACTGCGGAGAAAACTCATTTGGGCCGCTTGTATCCGGGATCTCGTTCTTTCGGTCATGACCCAAAGCTGATGACCATAGATGAGGGTAGGAACTTTGATCAACCGGTAAATTGAGAGCTCTGCGTTTTGGCTCAGCTCTCTCTTCACCACAACGGACAGAACTGCACATCTATTATTGCAAAAATTAATATTTGATCATTTTTAAGGAACCACTTGGACATGATTTGACCTTTGTGAAATGGTGCTTTTTCCTGCTGGAAGTGGCCATCAGAAGATGGTTACACTGTGGTCATAAAGGGATGGACATGGTCAGCAACAATACTCAGCTGTGCCGTGGCATTTAAATGATGTTTATTTGGTGCTAAGAGGCCCAGATTGTGCCAAGAAAAACATCAGCCATACCAGTACAACATCACTAGCAGCCAGGCAGGACAGATACATGCTTTCATATAGTAATATGATGATGATGATTATTATTATTATTATTATTATTATTATTATACCTATTTTTGGATAAGTATATCCCAAAATCTGACCCCACCATCTAATTGTTGCAGCTAAAATAGAGACTCATCATACCAGGCAACATCTTGCCAGACTGTTGATGTCCAATTTTGGTGAACCTGAGTGAACTGCAGCCTTAGTTTTGTGTTCTTAGCAGAAACATTAGGCAAAGATTGGTGTGAACCTTGGATAGTGTAACTCATTTTATGACATACTGTATATGAAGAGATGGTATTGTGCAAATGTTGATGTAAACTACTGTTTGTTGGTCTTCTGTTCCCTTTATTACAGTTCAAACAGACCTGTCCATTCTCCTCCTAATATACAAAGTCAACACAGCATTTTTGGTTCACATAATTGGTATTCCTTGGATATTTTGCCTTTTATTCTTCTATATAAATCCCAGAGATGATTGAGTGTGAAAATCTCAGTAGATTAGCAGTTTATGGAATTGCCAGATAAGCCTATCTGGCATCATAGACCATATCACATTTAAAGTCCCTTAAATCCCCTCTTTTTTACCCCCATCCTACAAAAGAAGTTCTAGAATTGCAATGCTCAGAGTGGCAGCATTTTGGAGTCACTCTGGTACATTTATTCTGATTTATTCTTTAAAAAACTTTTACTACTCCTTTTGCTGGTGGACTTTTTTTTTTACAATTATCCCTGGGGTTTTGGATAATGCGCAGCTGGAAGTATTTTATTATTTTTAAACTTTTGGACAGATGTTGTTATGGTGCATAACACTAGCGGCCCAATGTTTTTCTTAATAAACCAGAAGCAGCTGATTAAAATCTCAAAAATACAAATACTACACAAACTATCATTGCAAATCCCAGATGAGAAGAAAATGAGACGTTAGGATGCAGAGCAGGAGTTAAGTGGAAGAAGAGAAGGAAGAAGTTCAAACCATCTCTTCCGTTGATCACAATGTGAGATCTTTTGCAAAGAAATTGCATAAATTCAAACCCTAATATGGACCCACCCACCCAGGAACACAACATTATGTGTATCACTGTGACAAGGCTTTGAGATCATATCCTTAATTCCATTGTCTCTGAATGGTTCACTATCCATTCAAGTAGATGGAGATTAAAAGAGGAGTGGCAAATGCAAAGGTGACATATCAGCAGAAATGGAGAACAACAAATTGTATAATCCAGTACGTTTTGTCCATATTATTTGTGGAGAGAGTTCACCAGTGTTATTTTGGAAACAGCACACATTCCACTGTCAGCTGTTAATGACACTGCATCTGATGTCATCAGCTCAGTTGTTGAAAAGCCACAGGCACAACACCCCAATGTGTTTGTGGCAATATCTGGTGATTTTGATCAAGCCTCACTCTGCAATACTTCCAACATTTAAACAGTTGGTCAGCTGCTCTACCAGAGAAAACAAAACGTTGGGTTTATTTTATGCAAAAGTCAGAGGTGCTTACATCTCCAAAGCAACATCTCCTCTTGGCAAATTGGATCATAATCATGTATGTCTTTACTTGGAGTGTCAAAATTTGTTCCGAGACAACCCGGGTTATTTTGAGACAAACTGATATGTACTGTGCCAGCAACATAGGGAGGACATCAATGCCATGAGTGTGTGACCGTCTATATAAAATGATGTGTGAATAACGGCATACCCATCTGAACGGTGAGATGCTACCCCAACAACAAATCCAGGATTACCAGTAACCTGCAGAACTGCCACAAAAGAAAAAAGTCTTCAGGCTGTCAGACATGCAATAAGTGAAAAGTATAAAGAGCAACATCAAGGCTCGATATCTTGCAAATGAAGATTAGTGACCTCAAGGAGTTGTACCAGAAGCTGGAAAGCATGCACTGGCAGAACCTTTAAGAGCTGTGTGGTCAGGGATGTAGAAAATCACAGGCTCCATGTAGAAAGAAGATCAGCTCTGAACATAGTCTTTATTGGCTTCAGTTCAGCAAAAAGATCAGCATCATCCTCTCCTGCCTGAAGCTATAGAGATATCAACCCTATCTTAACTTACAGCTTTCCTGTCATACAGAAAAGCTGTCACATGCACTGTGACCCTCCAGCTACAAAATGTTTGTTTCAACCAAATCAGAAACCACTGGTGCTAACTCCACCTCTTTCCTGTTTGTAGAACTCAGGTGAAGATGCAGCTGGAGAGACTGAAACGGAACAAGACTGCTGGTCCAGATGGTGCTAGCTTCAGGGAAGCAGTGTGGGATTTTGTAGTACTTCTTTAGCCTTACCAAGGAGATGGTTTGAGTGCAATGAAAAACCTTCCCTTATTCTGGTAACAAAGAAAGCTAACCAATCAGTCCTTGATGACTATAGAACTGTTTTCCTAACATCTCACATCTTTGTTGCCCACCTGATTAGCCAAGAAAGCACATTTCAGGACCTATTGCAGCTTGCCTTGGAGTTGGAAAGGCCATCATACATATTCAATAAACACACTACCATCTGAATAAAGCAGGCATCCCTGTGAGTATCATGTTATTACATTTATAGTGAGTTAGTCAGAAACTAGCAAAGACACAGAATGAAATCTCAACAAAGTTCAAACAGACCACAATTTGTGAGACTGAAAGGTTGTTTTTCTAACCAGGTGCTCAGCAGCATAGGAACACAAAAGGAAACTGCACAGCAAGTATTGCTTTTAGGTCTGTACACCTCAGAGTTCCAGTACAAGCCAGTCTTGTCATCTGCTGAAATACTCAGATGATGCTTCATTTGTCAAGTACATCAGAAATGGATTAGATGCTGAGCATACATAACTGGTACACTGCTTTCAGGAATGGCATAGAAACAATCATCCGATCTTGAATTCAATTCAATTTATTTGAATGTGAATAAAAATGGAAATAGTTGTAGATTTCAGGAGAAACAGGAATGCATCAAATACTATTTGTATCATGGGAGAGAAGGGGGATAATGGAAAGTATAAATACCTCGGTTTTATTTTCATTGTTGGGGTAGCAGCAGTGGATCTAGTACATCAAAAAGCTAAACAAGCTAATAAAAAAGTCTGGCTCTGTTCTGATAATTACATAGAAACATCTGGAGATTATGTGCAAAAAGGATGTTTGGTAAAATCAAGAACATTAGGGAGAATCCTGAGCATCCTCTTCATGAGACTGTCATAGAACAACACTTTTTTAGTCAGAGGCGTCCTCAGAGCTTCTGTAATACTGACCACAACAGGAAACCCATTGCTATCACAGCTGTCACCAGCTACACTGAAAAAACTTGAATGAGTTACATTTAATTTCCCATGCATGCTTTGAAATTTTGCAAACGTTCTACATTGCATCTAGAAGTTTAAATGCATTCAGTTGTTGCACAGTTGTGATACAGTTTGTGTAAAAAGACTACTAAATAGGTGTATCTCATAAAATCTTCAGTGAGGCTAGAGAAGTATTTTGCAGTTATATACTGTTTCACTCAGAAAATCTTGCACGATAAGCATTTTTTTAAAATATAAAACAGCCTGTGTTCTGTTGGCAGTTAATTAGGCGCCTGCCATAGTGTTTGCAATGAGGAGGCAGTGCTGTGCGAAGCATGGAGGCACCTATTACTATGCACCTCTAAAGGCGTCTACATATTATTCTTAATTAATCTTCCGTCACGATTAATGCGGCCCGAACCGTAGCGTGCACCCCCACAATATAGGTATCAAAACGTGCAGCTCGATTAAGAGATGTGTGCTATTACTTTTATTGGGGTTTTGAGTTACCATGGCAACGCAATTAGCGAAAAACCACCCCCAAAAAACCCATAGGAATGAATGGAGTCGGGTAGAAAGAAAGCCTCAAAAAAAGCCTCCAAATGACCATTTTCAACGCTGTACTGTGTCGCCATGCTTTCACCTACGAACACCGTTTAACTTCCAGTTTGTAGATATATCCGTGAACTACTCAGAAGTGAAAATGGGATGTGGATATCTTTTATCGTCTCTTCACAGTTACTCCTCAAAGCTCATGTCCAAAAATCAACGAAATCATCGTTTACAATGAAAGTCAATGACGGAATTCTCCAACCGCTAGAGTGGCCCACTCTAGCTTTTGTAAAGATTTCAAAACTCCGAACAACTTGAACTTACTCACTCAATTTTCACTCTACGTAGACGAAATATACATTAAAATGTAGGTATTTTTGTCAGGATTTGGGAAATGTAACCCTGGCATTTATAGATTTTTCGCAAATCACCTCAGAGCGACACATACCCGAAACCTCCCCTATTCATTTCCTATGGAGCGGTTTTGAAAAATGACGTCTCAAAATCCAAAACATCACATGTTTTCTCATCGTCGCTACTCCTAAACCGTTTTATGTACAGGCATGAGACTTTCACACATGAATGTCCCAACCCTTCTAGCACTCACAAAAAAGGAATTTTGTGGATAACTGTTACGGTTTTTCCGCAGGAACAATTTGTTCGGGTGTAGCGAATGTGCAAAATCCTAAAAACGCTTTGGAGCTGCATTTTCCTTACCTGACTCCGCCAGATGGATTTGCTGCGCATATCCATCTGGAAACCTTCCGTTGAAGTAATTTTGGGAAGGGGCGAAAATACTGGTTAGCTGATTGGCCTATGTTGGTGATAGACGGGCCAAATAAACCAATCAGATTCGTCGTCGCTCTGTTACGAGCGACGACGAAAACACAACCACAAGCCAAGCTACTCTTGCTGCTGCAGGTAAAGGCTTGTTAGATCAGCAAAGAAATACTCTGTAATTCCGATAAAACTTGCTCGATAGCCACGCTAACGCTAGTTTCATCGGCTGAAGCCGCCATGTTCTTTAGACTGAACTGCCGCGCTTCCCGTTGCGTCACACCTCAACCCGCCTCAAAGCCAACGCTGATTGGACGTTCGTTTGGTGAACGGCTCCAAATTTTCTTTAACGGAGAGTAGCCAGACTGATCTGCGAGTGAAACCTTGAAAGCTCGCGAGATCAGGATGGTCTCACGAGGCTAGCATTTTCCCACATCATCCACTTTTTTACATCGTCGCTGTGCCTACACCGATTCTTGTACAAACATAAAAATGAGCACAATAGTCCTCAAAAGTCGGCTAGTACTCACGGTGAAATAATTATTTTGATATCTCTTATACTTTTTCAGCTACAGCGATTTGTTCAGGACCGTTTTTAGAGGATTTCTGAAAATCCATATAAATCCCCTTTATATCATAATTTTTTACACCTTTATTAAACTTTTTTCCGTAAAAGCCGATAGCTTGTCTTCTTCCCCTATCTGTTACGAAATAAACGCAGAAAAAATTACGTCTCTACCATTTCGGATCAGGAGATATGGAGCAATGTTCGAGGCAAAGTTCTCCATTATAATCCAATAGGCAGACTCTAACACAAAGTGTCTGCACTTTAGTAGACGGGCCAGCTGCAGGCGTCAGTGAGTTTCCATGACGACGGAACTCTGTTGGCCAGAGGGACAGGCTCCATTGGGATACAATGGCAACTTTCGACGCTCACTGCAGTGGCTGTGATTAATGTAGGAATCTGAAATTCGCATAGTCACTTCCTCTTAACATTTTAAAATTTTCATGTCACTTTCAGCCAAGTGTCACTTTTCTGGCCCATTTTGGATTTCACATGCTTTCCTATTGGGCCTTTGCTTCCAACAGGAACTGGCATTATGCCCAGACATGACCCAATAGGGGGTTTTCACTGACGTCACTGGCCAACTTCCGGTCCGCCATATTGGGTGGCACACTTCCTTATCTCTAGTTGTCGTACACGTATTATCGTATGGCGAATGGATAAGTACGCCAGCACGCTAGAGCGACCAGATAAGGACGTATATCTGAGGAAATGTTCTGTGATCGACCATATGGACCCTATGCCCTCCACGGTGCCTTGTTTAGCCGTAATCCTGATGATTGGCCAAATGTAGAGCACGGCGACATAGTGCATTACCTGGTGTTCGGTGAAAACCCTCTGCACACTCTTGAGGAAATGAGAGCTTACAAGGATCTAGAGGCTTACAACCAGTTCACATCTGGTTGGGTACGAGATGTCGAAGTTATGTACATCAAGGAAATCGCAATCATACGTGTACAGGTGAGTTTTAATAAGATGGTAAAAATGTAAACAATCCGACGCAAATGCGTCGCACACTTCTGCAGTGGCTGACGGCCAGCGGTGTGCAAAGGCGCTTGGCTGCAGGGCTGATCAACGCCACTCGCGGCTTTAATTATTTAAGCAGAACAATGACCAGTGCAAAATTAAGTTGTATTTACCGTATTGGCGCCGGTAGGAGCTGCAGATCATAAAGCCAGCAAACAGTGGGAACACAGTAACTCGTTCAAAGGTAAGCTGTGCTCAGACGGGCTCTGGCACATGCTAACTGTTAGCGCTAACAACCACTCACGCATGTAATGTACTTTTAACTTGCTGCTATGTGTTTCAAAGGTTTAGAACACACTCTCATTGACATCGGGATACTGTGGAAAGTTATGTTCGGTCGACTTACAGCCGCGATCCAAGCGAGCCGACGACTCTTTGTTATCTTATCTCTGACACTTGTTCTCCGTGGTTGCGCCTCCAGGCAGGAAAGCGGTGGAAAATTAATCCGTTTCTATGTTTTTCCCATGGCGATCATGTGTTGCGCTGTTACAGCCCACAATACAGCAACGGTTTACCATGGTTGAAATCAAGTTAAGGTAAAATTAATCAAATTAAAACACGGCTGAGAGAGGGAGTACAGTACGCGGTAGTCATGGGCAGTAGAGGCGGCGGAGGCAGTCAACATGGCAGCCGCGGAAAGTAATACGTCATGACGCCCAAGCCCTATTATTAATATATTCTTACATGTTTTAAATACTTAACAGTTAATTACCTGTGACAAAGTGAGCACCGCAGACTCTGGCGTATTCCAGCTTAACACCGTCCAAATCGGACCTGGATATCCGTGTCAGCCATAGGTGACGGCGTTGTTCAGAGAGCTGTTTTGTTTTTTCACACTGATTCACTATTACGGCTGGTAGGCGATAGAAAGAGCGTTGTTCTCCACCTCCACGGGCGGTGCAACCAACCATTAAACACGTTTTCCCCATTGTTCATTTCCAATACTGCCTAAGGCATCATACAATGCAGGTCAACGGTGCGAAACGAATGACACCCAATATGGCGGACGCGCTGAGTAGTCACGTGAGCGTGACGTCACCTGAAAACCCCCTATTAGCCAATACAGCACCACCCACATGTGGGAAATGGCACTACACACCATTTTGGTCAAATGTTGAGTTCTAGGCCCAGATGTGGTGAGGCTGAATTGCTAAAGGAGGCCAATCTGACCCATGAACTTTGGTCACGTTTGGTGACATTAAGTATTGGCACCCCATTTTGAGGCACTTCCCAGTACATGATTTGGACCAAACTGACAGAGTACACTCACCCGGTGATACCAAACTCAACCATTTTAGCGGATAATGGTTAGCATGTTGCTAAACGGAAGTAGCTCTAGGAAGGACTCACCAACTTCTGCTTCACAGAGTCTGTACTTCCTTTAGAGAGAAAGCTCCACAATAAATTTGGGCAACGTCACATAAAGTATATCCAAGCTATGAGGTGTCAAACATCCAATACTTTTCAATGGGGGACCAAACCCTTTATGGTCCAAGAAATGCATGACCATATATGGCTATAGTATAGCTCAGATGGAAAGTGCAGGCTTTGCATGCAAGAGGTCATGGGATAGATTCCCGGTGTGGGAGACTTAGAGTTTTTTATTATAATCCCCACAGTGTGTATAACAAAACATGTGTGCTGATCCTATGACATATTTTTTTGTACCTCCCTATTTGAGGCACATCCCAGTACAGGATTTGGACCAAACTGACAGAGTACAATCACCCGGTGATACTGAACACACAACCATGCTAGCGGCTAACAGTTAGCATGTTGCTAACTGGAAGTAGCTCTAGGAAGCTTGTACAAACTTCTGCTTGACAGATTTGGTAAATTTTAGGATTTTCTCCCTTTTTAGGCACTTCTCAGTAGAGGATTTCAACCAAACTAACAGAGTAACATCACCCGGTGATACTGAACACAACCATGCTAGCGGCTAACCGTTAGCATGTTGCTAACCAGAAGTAGCTTTAGGAAAGTCATATCAACTTCTGCTTAGCCAGGGTTCTTCTGCCTTTACAGACAGAGAGAGGGCTGCAGCTGTCAGTGAGTCTCCATGACAACACTGCTAGCAAGAGGCTCCTAGGAGGTCCATTGACTTAACATGGCACCTTTCGACGGCCGCTGCAGGGGCTGTGAAGACCGTAGGAAGCTGAAATTCGCAGTGTTGCTTCCTGCTTCTATTTCTGACGGTACGGTACGCACCAAGTGGCAGGCACCTTGCTAAATTTCTTCAGAAATTTTCTAGTTAATCTTATCCTACACCAGGTGTGTCCAAAGTCTGGCCTGGGGGTCATTTGCTGCCCCTGGACTGATATTGTGTGCCGCCCCCAACTGCATTCTAAGAAAGTTTTATATTCATACTCATACATACTCATACTCATACATACATAAAATGGCGCCGGTGTTTGAGGCTTGCCGTTTGACTCTCCTCCTGTTTTGCCTTTGTCTGCTGTCCGCTTTTAATTTCATTACAACTGTAAACTCTCTGATTGTGTATGACCGCCAAACATTGCTGGACATCGGTGCCTCGACTGGAAATATGTTACCGAGGACATATACTACAGACAAAACTTCGACCCTGCTGTTGGGCATTCCAGCTCACCTGTGTCGTTTCTGGACTCTGCCTTTCCGATGGCAGTGAGCACGCCGCCGTGGAAGCCGCGGTGGTCGGCTAGTGCGATTAAAGGCTGCTCTACGGCGCAGTTTATCCACCTCCAGGTTGTGCGGGCTGGTGCCTCGCCTGTCCTGCCCATTTCGTGTATTGGATCCTGTTGATTCCTGTCTGGTTCTTGTTGGTGGAAGCCAGGATGGAGTTTTCCAGTCCCCTGGTCCCTGCGCTTCTCGGCCCTGTAGACGCCGGGTGAATCCTAGCAACCTACGCCCTCTCTGCCGGGAATCCCAGACGCCAGCTGATGACGTAGCTTCACCCATTTCTGCCAGGATCGGTTTGATAAATGCCAGGTCGCTGGCACATAAAACTTTCGTAATTAGGGATTTCTTTTCCTCTCAAGGATTAGATATTTTATTTATAACAGAATTGTGGACAAGTGGTTTGGGTGACTCCAACATTTTCAATGAACTTGTCCCGCAGAACTGCAGTTATTTTAATTCTCCAAGGATGTCGGGCTCTGGCGGAGGAATAGTGACTGTTTTTAAAAGTTGTTTTACTTGCAAACAGTTGCCTCAACCTTCGTATAGTAGCTTTGAGCTTAGCCTATTTGAACTTGGCAGCTCTCACACTGTGTTGTGTGCCGCAGTCTATCGGCCACCAAAGTATAACAAAAATTTTATAAATGACTTTTCGGATTTCTTGGCGGATATCATGCCAAAATATGACAGAGTTCTCATTGTTGGTGATTTTAATATTCATGTCTGTTGTCCGACTTCACCTATGGCTCAGTCATTTCTTAATGTTATTGATTCTTTTAATTTTGAACAGTCTGTGACTGGTGCTACTCATGAGCATTGTCACACTCTTGATTTGGTTTTATCTTATGGTCTACCAGTTTTTAATTTGGAAATTGGTGACTCATTCTTTTCAGACCATGTGCCTGTTTTATTTGAGATAACGCTGTCCTGTGCAAAAGCTAAAACTCGCACTGCAGCTCGGCTCTGTTGTGTTTTTAACCCTACTACTGCTGGTCTGTTTTCTTTTGCTTTTAATCAGAACTGTACCATCCCAGGAGCTGTGGGAAATAACACTGAGGAACTCAGCAACTGGTTTTATTCTACCAGTAAACAGCCTTGGATTTGGTGGCACCACTAAAAGTTAGACTTCCAAAATCCAAGCGTGAACCCTGGTTAAATGAGGTCACTCGGGCTGCCTGGAGAGACTGTCGCAGAGCAGAACGCAAATGGAGAAAGGACAAATTACAGGTGTCCCTCCAAATATTAAAGGAATGTTGGCGCCGTTATCAAAGAATTGTAAAAGGCAGCCAAAGAAAGTACCTGTCAGGTTTGATTGTATCAAATAGTCATAATCCTGCTACCTTATTTAAAATTATTAACTCTGTTCTGAATGATTCCAATAGTGGCTTTATGGAGACCTCACCTGCTGTATGTGAAAACTTTTTACACTTTTTTGATGAGAAAGTCACTTCTATTAGGGCCCAGATCATCCCCTCTGCTTATGATCCTTCAGTTGTGGTGCCTTGTTCTGGTGTTTTCCACAGCTTTGAATGTGTGAACTTGCAATCATTGCAGGAGGTGGTTAGTCACTTAAGGCCAACTGGTTCTCCAGATGATGTTATTCCGCCCCAATTATTTAAAGACGTTTTTTCTACTATAGGTCCTTCTGTCCTTGCTCTTGTAAATAGTAGCTTGTCCTCAGGTGTTGTTCCTAAAACTCTGAAACATGCAGTTCTCCAGCCTCTACTTAAGAAACCAATTTTGGATCCTACTGTTCTGGCAAATTATCGACCTATCTCTAAATTGCCTTTTGTTTCTAAAATTCTTGAGAAGGTAGTCTGTAATCAGCTAATGACTTATCTTAATGAACATAATATATTTTTTCATTTTTTTCAGTCCGGTTTTAAACCATTGCATAGCACAGAGTCAGCTCTTTTAAAAGTTTTTAATGATATACTTTTAGCAACTGATTCTGGTGACTTTGTTGTTTTGGTGCTGTTGGATTTATCAGCTGCTTTTGATACAGTTGATGATGACATTTTACTTTCCCGTTTGGAACAGTGGGTGGGCATCGGTCACATAGCTCTGGATTGGTTTAAATCTTATTTGGCTGAGCGTACTTTTTGTGTCTGTCTTGATGCCCATAGGTCCCCCTCTGCTTCCCTTCGTGTGGTGTCCCACAGGGCTCAGTTCTAGGCCCACTTCTTTTCTTATTGTACCTTCTTCCTCTCGGCTCTATTTTTAGAAAATATGGGATTGAAAATAAGAAAATGAAGGAATCCATTCTGGACATACAGTCGCGAAGTATGAGAGATAATCTCGTCTTTGCAGGCATCCAGGAGCAGCAGGGAGAGATAGCAGAAGAAACGGTCCGGAACTTTCTCCAGCAGAAGCTAAAAATCCCGGCGGATCAGGTAAAAAACATCACTTTTCATCGAGTCCACCGGCTCGGAGGTAAGAAACCCGACAAAACCCGTCCTCGCCCGATCATAGCTAAATTTGAGCATTATAAACAAAAAGAATTTGTTAGAAGTTGCGGCAGGGAACTGAGAGGGACAGACTTTAGTGTTAATGATCAGTTTCCTAAGGAAATCCTAGATCGCAGGCGAGTGCTGTTCCCAATCAGGAAGAAATACATGATGGACGGCGTTAAAGCCACCATATCGGTTGACAGACTTTATATTAATGGACAGTTGTTCAGGGATCAGAAGATCACCCCTTGGCTTTATTAGTTACACCACAGGTGGACTTAAAGCATGTTTCAATGATTTAAAATAAATAAATAAAATAAATAAATAAATAAGACGCACAGATCGGTACACGGTGATAAATTAAATACACGCACAGCTAAAGAGCACGTTGGTATGGTTGGTGTTCACGGTTGGGTACAGAAGGCACGGGCTATGGTTTATCCCTTTACACACTCTCTTACTCTTTGCACTTTTTTATTTTTTTGTGTATTTCTATCTTATTTGTCTGCTTCTTTCCTGAACATCACTCAATCACAAGCACATCATATGATGCTACCTGGGTCTATGTATGACTATTTTCTCAAGGGCATGCACCTTCTAACTTCTCACTCACATCTATGGCGAATGTAAAGTTTGTGACATGGAATGTGCATGGGGCTGGCACCAGAGAGAAAAAAATGAAGATCATTAACCAGCTTACTAGATTAAAGGCAGATGTTGTATTATTGCAAGAAACCCACAAATCAGCTACAAATGCAAGTGAGCTTAATTCACCTGAGTTCCCTAATGTGTTTGCGGCCTGCTATAACTCTAGACAGAGAAGTGTAGCAATCTTAATCCACAAAAGCGTTAGTTTTAAAATATTAGATAAAACTATAGATCCTGAAGGTAGATACATAATAATTAAAATAGCTATCCATAACCAGAAGCTATGTATTGTCAGTATGTTATCCAAATGTTGATGACCCCTCTTTTTTCCACCAATTCTTCCTTGCACTTTCAAAACACGGGGATTGTTCACTAATTATAGGAGGTGACTTCAACTTTGGTTTAAATAACGATATAGACAGGTTGAATAAAACAGGGGCTCAGCGTAGTTGGCAGTCAGTAAGTGTAGTAAAACAATACATGAGTGATTTTGGTCTTTGCGATGCATGGCGTTCTCTTCATCCTATTAGTAAAGAATACACTTTTTTCTCAAATGTTCACCATTCGTACTCTCGTCTGGACTACTTTCTAATAAGTAGCTCACTGCTGTCGGTTGTTTCAGAGACGGTAATTCATCCTATTGCTATCAGTGATCACGCTCCTGTTACTCTCACCTTAATTAATAAAAAAATAACCACACAAAACAAAAGCTGGAGATTTAATACATCACTGCTTAAAGATGAAGAATTTATAAAATTCATTAAAGAACAGTGGGCTTCATACTTAGAATACAATGATCAACCAGGTACATCGGCATCGATATTGTGGGAAGCTGGAAAAGCAGTGATGAGAGGTAAAATAATTTCTTTCTCATCTCATAAAAAGAAAAAAGAAAACAAAAAGATTCAGGAATTAGAAGAAAAACTTAAGTTACTAGAATTATCTCAAGAAGAAGGGAAGTTAGGTAAAATCCGTGAAGTAAAATTAGAACTAAACCACTATATTGAAAAGCAAAATAGATTTCTAATACAAAGACTCCGAATAGAAAATTTTGAACATGGCAATAAGTCAGGAAGCTTTCTAGCTAATCAGCTTAAAATAAATAAGGAGAAAACTACTATATTTGCAGTTACAGATTCAACTGGTAATACAGTAAGTGAACCAGAGTGTATAAATAATACCTTCCGCGATTTCTACAAATCTTTATACACACCACAGATAAATCCATCAGAGAAGGATATTAAGCAATTTCTGGATAAAATTACACATCCTAAATTATCAGATAACCAAAGAATGACACTGGATTCCCCGCTGACAACAGCTGAAACCCAGGAAGCTCTTAAAAGCATGCCTAATAAAAAGGCTCCAGGTCCAGATGGATTCCCCACTGAGTTTTATAAAGAGTTCTGGAATATTCTAGCCCCAACGTTCCACAGAATGTTGCAGGAAATACAGGAAAAAGGTAGATTTCCAGCTAATATGAACTCTGCCACCATCAGCCTTCTGCTCAAGCCAGACAAAGATCCTGTGTTGCCCACTAGTTATCGTCCCATATCCTTAATTAATGTGGATATTAAGATAATCTGTAAAGCTTTAGCAAAAAGATTAGACAAAGTAACTCCTCTCATAATACATCCAGATCAAACTGGTTTCATCAGAGGAAGGCAGTCATCCACAAATACACGCCGATTACTTAATTTAATTGATTATTCCTACAGTAAAAACATTAAAACCAATATATTGTCTTTAGACGCAGAAAAAGCATTTGATAGAGTAAATTGGAAATTTTTATTCGCTACTCTTCATAAATTCGGTTTTGGCGATTTATTCATAAACTGGTTAAAAATTCTATACAATTCTCCAACAGCCTGTGTCAGGACAAATAATCAAATATCTTCCAGTTTTTGTCTACAGAGGGGCACCAGGCAAGGATGCCCTCTTTCTCCATCACTTTTTGCCATCTTTATAGAACCTCTAGCAGCAACAATCAGACAAACAAAAGCTGTAAAAGGTATAAAATGCATGAAAATAGAGCACAAGATTAGTCTGTACGCGGATGATGTATTACTTTATCTCCAGCATTCAAATAATTCTCTTTTACAAGTAATTAGAATACTAGAATCTTTCTCTAAAGTATCAGATTACTCGTTAAACTGGTCTAAATCTACGGTACTGTCAATTAATTGCTCTCTCGAAAACTCCCTAAATTTACAAATGCAATCAGGAAATATTAAATATTTAGGTATTACTGTGTCGAATAAATTAACAGATTTACTTAAACTTAACCATGCCCCACTTTAAACAGGATAGAAGAGGACCTTGAAAGATGGGTAGGGTAGCTTCAATAAAAATGATGGTCCTACCTAGAATTAATTATTTATTTTCAATGGTCCCCAATAAACCATCATCTGACTGGTTTAAATCTCTAGACTCTGCCATTTCTAAATTTCTTTGGAAAGATAAACCCCCACGTATTAGCTTATAGACAATACAGAAGACTAAAGACAGGGGAGGATTAGATCTGCCTAACTTCCATAACTATTACTTAGCAAATAGGCTACAATACATCTCTAAATGGATAAAAAATAGTCTTTTAGATGAGCCTTGGTTAGATATAGAACAGGAAATGTGCAATAATATCATGATTTCAGATCTGCCGTTTATAAGCTCAAATATAAAACGGCATACATGCTTCAAAAATATCAACATTAGTTCTACTCTGACAGCATGGTGGGAGTTCCTCAAAATGACAAAGTCATCCCTTATCCCATGCAGTCGTACACCTATCTGGAATAACCCTGATATCCTACAAAATAATAAAATGATAAACTTTACGTACTGGAAGAATAAAGGTATTAAATATCTGGAACATCTACTTGACGGAACCGAGTTCATCAATTTTGCTAAACTAAATATGCAATATGGCATTAGTAAAAATAAATTCTTGGAATATGAACAACTTAAATCTATAATTAAAAATAAATATAAGCATATTAATGGTGGTTTACAAGTCCCAACTAATATAATAGAGTTCTTAGATTTAACCCCCCCCCCCAAACAACTGTCTAAATCATACAGGACACTGACTAAAATAGATGATTCGATATCTCTTCCTATAATGAAGTGGGAAAAAGATTTATCAGGCACCTTTGAACAAAATTTCTGGGCTCAGACATGTCTAAGAACTTTCAAATTGACTAGAAACACCAACTTACAACTAATACAATACAAAATCCTTCACAGAGTACACTACACAGGACAAAGATTATTCAAGATGGGTCTGGCACAATCTAATATCTGCCCACACTGCATAAGCAATCATCCTGATAATTATTTTCATGCGTTATGGTTATGCACACCAGTCCAGAGGTTCTGGACACAGATATGTAAGGACTTATCAAGGTGCTTGAGCTGTAAAATTACACCATCCCCATCAGTTTGCCTGCTCGGTAATTTTGAGGAAAGTCCTCTGAAAAAAGAAATAGTTTACATGGTTTTTACTGCTTTATGCATCGCAAAGAAAACTATCCTCATGAATTGGAAAAGTAAACAAAATCTCAGTATCAATCAGTATAGAGATCTTTTGTTGGATTCAATTCAATTTATTTTTCAATTCAATTTTATTTATATAGCGCCAAACCATGAAACATGTCATCTCAAGGCACTTTACAAAGTCAAGTTCAATCATATTATACAGATTGGGTCAGATTATCTAGAGACAGCATCTGCTTCCACATCTGATTGGTCTCTTTGGGCTCCTCTGATCAACACCATCACTTAGTGGAATAGGGGGCGGTGGGTTGCTTCCTGCTGGGCGCAGTGGCTGGATGGAGGGGTTCCTGGGGCCCTGGGGGCACTTGGAGTAGGGCGCCTGGTGGATCCGGCTCCGGGGTCTGTTGCAACCATCTGGGAGGAGTTTGGGAGGCCTACGGGTGGCCTACAGCAGCCGCCGTCCGGCCCCCTGTCCCGTCCTGGTCCGTGTCGTCTTCCGGTGCGGGTTTCACCTGGGGGGTGGGGTTTGGGATGGCTCGTGCGGGCCGGCTGGCCAGGGTCCCCCCCTCTTATTATTATTATTATTATTATTATTATTATTATTTATTTATTTATTTATTTAGTTTAAGTAGGCTTGGTGGGTGGGCTGGGGGGGTGGAGGTGTTGGTCCTGGTGGGTGGTTGGCTGGCGGGCCCTGCGGCCTCTCCCTGGCCCCCGGGCTACGGTGGTGCCGCTGGCGAGGCCCCCTTCTCTGGGTGGGGCTTTCGGGGAGCGGGGGTGCCTATTGGAGTCAGTAGGGGAGCTGGCTCCCTGGGTTGGCTTCCCAGTCATTTGCTCCCCATCCCCGGACTCCTCCCTCTGCCTGCTCCATCACGCCGCCACACATGTAGGTCCTGAGGGAGGGGGCGTTACTGGAGGTTGCCACTTTCTGGTGACGCCCCTCTCCCCAATTTTATCATGCATCTTAGACACTTTCACTTCAAACATTTTTCACATCGCACACTCATATAGGCCATGGTGGGGGGGGGGGGGAGACGTCTGGGGGGGGGGGGGGGGGGGGGGGGGCTTATGTTGTGTGGCCTCACCTCGGACGGCTCCCTTCACCTCCTCTCCCACTTAGACATTGAGGGTTCTGGGCAGTCACACGGAGGGGGTGCGCTGGCAACAGCTACCTTCCGGAAGGGGGGTGGGCTGTGCCGTGCATCCCCTTCGGCGCTCCCAGTTTTTAAACGCACTTGAGAACAACATGCAACAACACAACATTTGAGCAGGCGTAGGGAGGGTCGGGGTCTTCTGCACACCCCCGTTCTCCGATGGCGGCAAGGAGTCTGGGGCCTGGAGGAGGTGCGGGCCACTGTGTCCGGGGTCTTGGCGGGGGGCTGCGGTGTGCGGTCAGCGGCTTGCCAGGTCTGGGGCTGATGCCTCTGCTCCCCCCAGGGGGTGGGGGCAGGGATGGCAAGGGTAAGGTGGGGGGAGGGAGGGGGTTTATTAGGTATTTAGGGGGAGGGGGGGCTCTGGCCGGGTGTGGCTCGTGCGGGTCGTGTTGGCCCGCCCTCTTGGGGGGGGCCCGGTCCGGGGGGCGTCTGGTCTGGGGCCGGGGGTCGGGCACAAGCAGTCGTATAGTCGATTTGGGGTGACCCCCCCCCCCTTTGGTCAGTGTTGGATGTGAGTGTTATGTGGGAATGTGTGTACAGCGTCTTATTTTTTTTCTCTGTCTGTGGTGAGTGGGGCACAAGGGAGGGATGGTGTGAATGAGTTTTTTTTGTTTTTGTTTTTTTTTGTTGTTTTTTTCCAGGTATGGGTGTGGTCCGCTCCCTCTCCCAAGAACATCTCAAGTCTCCTATAGGTGCGGAGCCCATCCCCCCACGTCCTGCCCTCCTCCACTTCGTTGGCGGGCGCCTTGGCCCCCTGGCGCATTGGTTGGCTTCGGGTTTGGGGCGGGTTCCCGGGCGTGCGCCGGCCCACTCCCGGCGGCCTCTTCGCGGGGCCTGGCTCCCCGGGGGGCGGCCGGGGCCCTCGTCGCGGGGGCGGGGCGCCCCTGGGGCCTCTGGCCCTCAGGGCCCATGGCCGGGACCACTTCAGCGGGGCTAGCTGCCGGCGGAGCCCACGGGCTCGTCTCCGCGGCTCTTGAGGGGCGTCGGCATTGCGGTGGCTGGGGGATTTCCTCGGGGTCGTCTCTGCTCCTTCCTTGGGGGGGGGGGGGGGGTTGCAGATATCCTGTGTCGGCCCCTCCTGGGCGACCTGCTTTAGGGGACCCCTTTGGGAGTCCGGGGTTACGGGTCCCCTGACGCCTGCCTCTGTGCTCGGGGAAGGTGGGTCTTCGGTTCTCCACAATCACTATCAAGCTATTTCTGGATAATCTTCACCTAAACTAGTGCACTTTCACATCTCCCACAGGTGCTGGGTCCCAGGTATTAAGTGTTCACTTATATACAGTAATCTTATAATTTATTTATTTATTTATTTATGTTTTTTCACTTTCTTTTTTCAAATATCACATTACACATGTCAGCTTACATAATAATATATATGATTTAGCAATGGCATCTAGGTGTTATTCGAGTGTATCTGCTTTATGTCTGTTGGTTGTGCTGTTCTTTTTGTGTCTCTTTCCAGGTGATGGAGCAGACAGAGGACGTTTTATCATTCTCTTCCTTTATCTCCTCTTTCTTTCACCTCTACTCTTTTTTTCTTTTCTTTCACTTTTTGTTCTTCCTTTACTCTCCCATTGTCATGTCCATATAATTTGAAATTCTCCTTGCAGGAATCATAATAAGCTATTTACAAGCATAAATCAAGTGGAGCTCTATGGCGAAAGCTGTTTGCTCCACTTGTAAAAGCAAAATCTGTCGAGCTCTATCTGGCATTGAGATATCAATTCCTATTGCCATATTGCTAGACAGGACACTGGAAAAAAAAAAAAAAAAAAAAAAAAAAAGAAAATATGGGATTGCTTTTCATGCTATGCAGATGACACACAGATATATTTACTGCTAAAGAATATAGACTCCACCTCTCTTCAGTCCTCTGTTTTTATGTCTGGAAGATGTGAAGGCCTGGGTGGCCCTAAATTTTTTGAAACTTAATGAAGACAAGACAGAGGTAGTGATCTTTGGCAGATCCACTGCTGATTCCCTTGACTAGTCTTGGCTCTTTGGCCCAGTATGTTAAGCCGGTTATTAATAATTTAGGGGTTAAGATGGATGCTGGTCTTAAGATGGAAGCACACATCAGGAAGCCGTTATAAAATCCAGCTTTTTTCCACTTAAGGCAGCTAGCCAAAGTAAAACCTGTTGCTTTCCAGACAGCACTTCGAAACAGGATCCATGCATTTGTGACCACACGTCTGGATTACTGTACCTCACTTTATATAGGAATCAGTAATTTATATATTTCCCAGCTTCAGAGGGTACAAAATGCTGCTGCACGTCTATTAACAGGTACCGAAAAATTTGACCACATTTCCCTTATTTTAGCTTCCTACATTGGTTGCCAGTGCATTTAGGATTGATTTTAAAATCCTCTTATTTGTTTTTAAAGCTCTTAATGGCCTTGCCCCTCCTATCTGTCTGAGCTGTTAACACTCTTACACCCCCCTCCCGTTCCCTAAGGTCAGCTGATCAGTTGCTTTTGAGGGGTCCCAAAGACAAAATGCAGCTCAGAGGGGATCGTTGCTTTTTCTGTGGCAGCTTCCTAAGCTATGGAATGATCTGCCTTTGAGCATAAGACAGGCCTCTTCCTTGCTATTTTAAGTCTCTTCTAAGACTCATCTTTTTTCTTGGCTTTTGGCACAATCTGAGAGATTTCACTTTGTTTTATTGTGTCTGTTTCTAATATGTATTTTATATCGATTCTTTCTATTTTATAATTGCATTGTATTTTATGATTGTGTACAGCACTTTGGTCTGTCGGTGTATAAAGTGCTTCATAAATAAAGTTGGTATGGTATGGTAAAGTTTTGGTCAACTAGCACAGATAGCTGATGCAGATAGAAGCTTTTTTTTAAATCTGGGCAAAATTTACTGGTTGTCATGCAACGTTCTGATGAATCCAACACAACCACACACCAAGCTTAGTTTCTGGAGGTTTATTGAAAGTTGATGAGTAATAGAGGATGAAAACCAACAGTCTGTAGTGGAGGATGAAACCAACAGTCTGTACCGGGCTGG